>NC_043022.1:24017336-24028565 GCF_006345805.1 Octopus sinensis
AGAAAATCATGAAGAAAAAATGTAACAAAGCGAACGTTGAGGTGAGGAATGTAAAGTAGACAGGGCCAGCAGTGTGGGGCGAGGATGGAGAGGGGAAATTATTTGACAAGAACCACATAAAGTGAACAGGGAGTATAATTAAAAGACTAATTGCACGGTTTTTGAAGCAAATTACTAAATAGGGTGCTATGAAGGGTGGGTCGAATACGTTGTTATTAGATAAGGTGACGAACTAGTAAAAATCGTTAACATGCCGGACGAGATGTTTAACAGCTTTTTTACCGGCTTTATGTTCTGAGTTCAAATGCTATCGAGGCCGACTTTGCCTTTCATCTTTTCGTGATCGATAAAATCGTGTCACTCCGTCGGTTACGGCGACGAGGGTTCCAGTTGATCTGATCAACTGAACAACCTGCTCGTGAAATTAACATACAACTGGCTGAGCACTCCACAGACATGTGTACCCTTAATGTAGTTCTCGGGGGAGATTCAGCGTGACAGATAGTGTGACAAGACTGGCCCTTTGAAATACGGGTGCAACAAAAACAGGAAGAACGTGTTAGAGAAAGTTGTGGTGAAAGAGTACAGCAGGGTTCGCCACACACACCTCCTACCGGAGCCTCGCGGAGCTTTAGGTCTTTTCGCTCAATAAACACTCACAGCGCCCGGTCTGGGAATCGAAACCGCGATCCTACGACCGCGAGTCCTCCGCCCTACCATTGAGCCATTGCGCCTCCATAGCGATAAAATAAGTAGCAGTGAAAGTGCTCGGGACGTTGTAACTGACTCCCTTCCTTAAAATATTAAGCTTTGTGCCTTTAATAGAAAGGATTATTGCGGGGTAAACAAAATAAAAAAACTCTGATTTAGTCTCAAGGGCAGGTGAATCTTTACCATCGATTCTAATATTTAATTAGTTCTGTATTTTTATCAACCAGGCTGAGAGATGTAAGGCAAAGCTGACTTCAGCGAGATCTGAACTCGGAACGTAATGTGTTAAAAGAAATACATAAAACTGTTGGACGCAACCATTTAAAAAAAAAATCTATTGTCCCCTTTTAATTTCTGTTCTGCTCTGGTGGACTCTGCTGTCATTCGACATTTTACGGACTAGTTTTATAGAAACTTCTTTCAAAATTCCTATTTTGTTTTTGCCATTTGTGAATCGTTAGAAAAAGCTTTATTTCTTGCAACAAATATATCTAAACTAAAAATTGTTCCGTGAACTCCTAAAATTCCGTGGATTCCTATTTTACTGTTTCATTCGCATAGATCACCAAAAACTTTATATGAACCCTTAGAGGTCATGTAGATCCCGGTTCAGAGCCACAGACATAAAGCATTTTCCCTGTAGTGTAACGATTAGGCATACCTCAACTTACGTGGATAATTAGTTTCAAGATATGCGATTTAACTCGAAGAACAACGTAACGCGAAGAAGCAATTTAAAAACATTATCCACTGACTAAAAGGTATGTACATATTTTCATAGATATCTTACTTGATTTTCTACTTCAGTATTGGTTTTCAGATGTTTTTTTCTTTTTTAAATCTTTATGCTTTTAAATATGCTCGCTGAGATCGACGTAAAATCGGATAAATCGACGCAAGTTGAGGTTCAATTTTTTAAATGAATTTCTTTAAAACAAAAGACGTAACTCTAAACGACGTGAGTAGAGGTATGCCAGTATAGTGCCGAGTTGAGGTGAATTCTGACATGATCCACATGCTTGGTTATTCTAGGGATCTTTTCCGTTTGAATGGCAGTTTTTTCTAGCGGTGTCATATGAAATTGTCACCCATAATTATGACCCTAGTATCGGTCTATTGCATTTAAATCTGTTTTAGAGTTAGGGTTACTTAGGGGTGGGGGAAGGGTATCTTTTTTTCTTCACAAATGTAAATAAACCCAATCTGTTTCTTAACGAGGGACATATTCAAGACGGCACAGAATGTTTTTTTACCTCATGGACGTCATTGATTGGTTGGAATTGCAGAAAGAAAGAAAAAAAACAACAAATATCTTACAAGCTATAGAATTTTCTCAATAAAGCCATGAGAAAAAGATGTTTTATGAACTCATTCTACCAGTATACGAAGTTTAAAAGTTTTTAGTTACCTAGAAATTATGTTAAAAACTGCCGTTCAAACCGAAAAGATCCATTTCTAGAAACGGTGTAAGAGAATCTAAACATTTTTTCGAGTGATGCCAAATTTTTTGCTTTTTTCCCTTTTTTTATGGCCAAAATCTGTCCAGAGTGAGATGATGAGGAATTCTAAAAAATTTTTAAACTTTTCTCACAATAAGATGCTTCCCATCATTTCGAAAGTTGTGGGGAAAATCCTCGTAAAAACGGTTTAGTTCCAACTTATATGGTCTTCCTGGCCCGAAACTCATTTCCTCACTCCCTCGGAAAAAACATTTCCCTACAAATTTCTTTATAATTGTAATCTATGCCGTTTGAAAGGCATTTGTATAAAATGTCATTAAAATATATCCATTTTCCTGAAAGTTATGACGGAAAATAGTTGGATCGTGTGAATTCCGAAACTCCTCTCACTACACCCTCGAAAATATTCTTTCCCGTCGATCTCTACATACTCTAAATCCACAGCATCAAAGCGATATTTGTTGAAAATTTTGTTAAAAAGTATCCATTTTTCTGGAAGTTATGAGGCAACAAAGTCGGTGGGGTACACATATGTAGCTATGTCAGTTTTGTGTTTACTTGCGTGCGTGCTTGTCCGTAATTGAAAACAGCCAAACCGGCGCATAATAGGAAAATACTCTAAAAGTAAGACACCCATGAAATGTGAATACAAACTGAATAAAACAAGTTTCGCGTAAATAGGACCACGGATTCCTGAGATACGCGGTTTTTTGGGGTACCTTCATAAATAGCCAAAACAGTACATAATGGGAAAATACACCGAAAGTAACATAATCCTGAAATGGGAAAACTGTTTCTATTAATTTTATGCTTACATTATATAACAATTCCTTTTGCATTTTTGTAGAAGTGTGCACACATGCCATAAATTAATGCTATTACTGGAGTTCAGGTTTATTCCGGAAGTTCTATTTCAATTAGATGCTGTAAGTAAGCAATAAAATCTTAAACGTGAACTTGTAAACCAGAACTATTATGACAGGAGTGAATTGAAAAATTTAACTAAATCATCATAAAATGAGCTTTCATTTCAATGCAATGTCGAAATCAGCTTCAGTGTTTTATAACCTGAACCGTCAGTGACCCAACGAGTCACGGATAGTATAGTATATATTATATATACGTTGGGCTTCTTTCAGTTTTCGTCAACCAGATCCACTCACATGGCTTCAGTTGGCCAGAGGCTATACTCTCTTTTACTCTTTTATTTGTTTCAGTCATTTGACTGCGGCCATGCTGGAGCACCGCCTTTAGTCGAGCAAATCTACCCCAGGACTTCTTCTTTGTAAGCCTAGTACTTATTCTATCGGTCTCTTTTGCCGAACCGCTAAGTGACGGGGACGTAAATACACCAGCATCGGTTGTCAAGCGATGATGGAGGGACAAACACAGACACAAATATATACACACACATACATACATACATACATACATACATACATATATATATATATATACATACATATATTCGATGGGCTTCTTTCAGTTTCCGTCTCCCAAATCCACTCACAAGGCTTTGGTCGGCCCGAGGCTATAGTAGAAGAAATTTAACGAAGATGCCACGCAGTGGGACTGAACCCAGAACCATGTGTTTGAAGAGCAAACTTCTTACCACTCGTGAATTTTATTGAAACAAAAATACGAAAACAAATATGTCCGACAATAAATCTCGCTTAACATAACAAAATACAATAAAATAAATGAAATAAAAGGAAAACGAATAAAATAAAATAAAATAAAACAAGTTATTTGCTTTTTGGAATTTTTAGTCGATAAATTAGCATTTTCACACAGTTTTACTGCATCAATAAATTATGTATGAATGAGAGAGATGGGGGGAGAGACAGGTACAGACAGACAAAGAAAGGGGGAGTCAAACAGATAGTTAGAAAAGTGAGTGGGAGGGAGAGAGATCGCTCTAGAGGGAAAGGGGGAAAGAGAAATGGATAGAGGAGAAGAGGGACATAGAGGGAAAAGAACAAACGCTGGAAAGCGAGAGAGGGAGAAAGAGTTATAGCTAGAGAGAGAGAGAGAGAGAAAGAGGTAAAGAAAGTGAGAGTTAAAGAAACCTAGACATTGAGAGAAATAAAGGCGATGAGTGAGAAAAAGATATATATATATATATACACACATATATATATACACATATATATATATGCATATATATCATACACATATATATATAATATATATATATACATATATATATACATATATATATATACATATATATATTATACATATATATTATACATATATATATACATATATATATACATACGTATATATATATTATATATATATATATATATATATATATATATATATATATATATATATATTATATATACACTATATAAACACAACACACCACCACACACACACACACATATATATATATATATATATATATATAAAATTAGAAATACAGAGGGGAGATTGTAAGAAACGGAGAGAGAAAGAGAGCAATACAGAAATATAGAAGCTGACAGATATAAAGAGAGAGATAAGTGAGAGAAACCAAGGTAGAAAGATAGAGAAGGAACTAGAGAGAGAGAAGGACGGAGATGTTTATGTTTCCCATAATACTGTTTTAGCCGTTTAGCCGTCAGCAGAACGGAATTATTACTGGATGGTATTAGAGATTTAATGATTTTAATTAACGGACAGAGAGAGATATGTCATTGCTTCCGCTAGCGACGTCCATAATTAACAACTTAACAACAGCCATATTGTTTCAGTATGTGTGTGTGTATACGCATATATTTATATATTTGTGTTGTTTGCTTGTACTTTTTTTAGGCTATATTTTACCATATTTCTTTTTTATCAGATCTTGTTGCGTCACTGAAAGAGTGGGTCATTGAATTCGTTCGTGTCAAAATGCATTTCGGCCCCTCTGTGTCTTGTGAATAGCACACACAAATTTGCTTTTCAACGATGTATTTACATTAACTATTAATCATAGATGTCATTGCATATAGCGAATATTTATTCAGCCGGACGGCTATTCGCAATATCAGAATATGTCTTTCATTGTCTTTCTATATCAGGGGCGACAAATTTCGTCTCAGTATTTGACTGACTATCAATACGTCATTGACAAGGTTCATCAAGATCGAAATGCACCTGGTTGTCTCGTTATCAGCTGCTAGGAAAATTTTCCTCTCTTCCCGATATATTTTTCTTCTTCTTCTTCTTCTTCTTCTTCTTCCTCCTCCTCCCGTACCAAGGCCGAACTACCGGATGTAGTGTAAAGGACATGGAGAAACAGTTACCGGTTATAAATTTTTGCTTCAAACAGCACTATCAGACAGACCCCCCCCCCAGTGCGGTTTGTGTGACAGAGACTGTCATTTGCACATCGGATGGGTCAACCACAGACAACGCGGATCTTTTCGGTTTGAACGGCAGTTTTTAACATAATTTCTAGGTAACTAAAAAATTTTAAACTTCGTATACTAGTAGAATGTGTTTATAAAACATCTTTTTCTCTTGGCTTTATTGAGAAAATTCTATAGTTTGTAAGATATTTGTTGTTTTTTTTCTTCAATTTCTGCAATTTCAACCAATCACTGACGTCTATTAAGGTAAAAAACATTCTGTGCCGTATGAATATGTCCCTCGTTTAAGAAACAGATTGGGTTTATTTACATTTGTGAAGAAAAAAAATACCCTTCCCCCTAACCCTAACCAACCCTAACTAACCCTAACCCTAAAACAGATTGATATGCAATAGATCGATACTAGGGTCATAATTATGGGTGACAATTTCATATGACACCGCTAGAAAAAACTGCCGTTCAAACTGAAAAGATCCGACAACGCTGGGTGGACAACTAAGACCTTCATTCACGGTCATTAATGACAGACGGTGACCAAAAACATCGCTCACTCTTTTAGTAGTGGACTTGTTATCATTAAGCACAACATCGTATTTTACGCCTATTATTTGTTATTGTTGTTGTTGTTGTTTTTTTGTTTTTTTTTACCTGTTATCATTTTTAATTACATTACCAGATTATTCTAATAAGTGTTGTCTGTTATCCCAACATCAAAACCCTTCGTAGAATTGTTATCAATGTTTACTTTAGCTGTTTTATCTCATTGTATCTTATACGTTTCATTCTCGGTTATCTCTGTTTATCCTCACATCGCAGCATTATTCATATATCTACTTTCTCTTATCTCCACATCAGCCCTTTATATAATTCTCATCAACGCCTTACTTATCTCTATCTATTTATGGTGCTATCATTACAATAGCTGTTCTCTGTCATTATTTATCCTTTCATTCTTCTAACCATGTATTTTCTTTGTCGCTGTTGTTCTTTTAGTCTAAACTAGCAGTATCGCCCGGCGTTGCTCGGGTTTGTAAGGGAAATAACTATATAAGCATTTTTAGAGAGTTATAGCCAAAAAATAGCAAAAGAAATGCATTAAAAATGGAAAAAAAATTATGGTAAACTTTTGTTAAAATCGTTGACTCATCGTAGAGATTTTTAGAGAGTTACTTCCCTTATATAATAGCGAAAAAAATGCATTAAAATGGAAAAAAATTATGGTAAATTATTTTTTAAATCGTAGACTCATCGTAGACGCGCGCTAATACTCAGAAGGGCTCGATATGAATCACGACTATAAGATACCCGGTTTTGGTTAAACTGCACCGCAAAATGTGGGAGTAGTTAGGAATCTAAATCGTAGGAGACAGACAGCACACAACCTCTCTTTTATATATAAAGATTATATCATCTTGAGCCTCGTTTTGAATGGTCCACTCATTTTATAAATTTTTTTTGTCTTTTGTTCAACATCATTATCAATGCGGTTCACTATTATATGATGATGAACGCCATTTATTGTTGTCAAGACGATGATCAGAAGAATACAATGAACCCAGAGTATATAGAGAGAGCATGCCGGACGAAATGCTTAGCGGTATTTCGTCTGCCGTTAAGTTCTGAGTTCAAATTCCGCCGAGGTCGACTTTGCCTTCCATCCTTACGGGGTCGATAAATTAAGTACCAGTTACGCACTGGGGTCGATGTAATCGACATAATCCGTTTGTCTGTCCTTGTTTGTCCTCTCTGTGTTTAGCCCCTTGTGGGTAGTAACGAAATAGGTATATATTTATACACACTCGTTTGTCATTGGAATCTGGAACCAAGAGAGGAAAAAAGAAAGAACATGAACGGAAAAAAAGACAGAAAAATATTTCCTTAAACATCGAAATTATTACAATCATAGTCTTGTAAAGTAATTATTTCATATATACCCTATACACTCGAGTAATAGTCGAATTCATGTAAAAGTCGACCCCATATTTTTGGCAAAAAATTGAGAATTTTCCATAGACCCCATAGTATTTCACGACCATAGTATTTCACGAACAACAGGATAACATTTGTGGGTCAAGATACCGTATTAACCTGTACGTAGAAATAATACTGTTACAAAATTGTGTGGCTACCTTACTGTAGCCTGCCGTGTTTGCTGGAATGCTTGGTGCTTATATTAAATCACCATTTAATAACGAGCACTACACATCTGTTGATGGGTGCCACAACTCCATTACTATAATGTATGCACAGGATATGCTGCAAGCATATTTCTATTTCACTTCTGAAATCTCCATTTCACACGCTCTGGTTAATTTTTATAGAGCGAACAAAAACCTGTTTCCAAAGGTTTTACAAGGTCTCTTTCAATGATACTTGACATCCAAGCGCCAATCTCAAAATCCTCGCTGTCATTAATAGAGCGGTCTTCTGAGCATATATTACCTCATGTTAACCCCAAGATCTCCAACAAATTTCCTACACATTGTTGCTAATGATCCCAATGTCACTACTGAGATGATGGTCGCTTTCTTCATTGCCCACATTCATGGAATTTCATCTTTCAATGGCTTCTGTCATCATCATCATCATCATCATCATCATCATCAGTTGGGCTTCTGCTGCTGATACGCTACTTCGGATTCTAACTTCAATTTCAGCCCCTCAAAAGCAGTATCCATGTAATAGTCGAACCCATAAATTTGACCTCAAAGAATGCTCTAAAAAATTCGACTTTTACACGAGTATGAACGACACGTGTGTGTGTGTTGTTATTTTCTTATATTAAGTAAAAGTTCATCAAAATATTTCTGTCATTTATGACTTATGTGTGTATGTATGTATGTATGTATGTATGTATGTATGTATGTATGTTTGTATGTATGTATTTATGTGTGTATGTATGTATGCATGTATGTGTGTATGCATGCATGTATGTGTATATGTATGTCATTATTCAGTTTATTTCAAGACTTCTTGCCAATAGAGAAAGAATCGGTTTCTAATCTAGCGCCAAGGCTACTTTACTGAAATTCCAACATCAAGAACAGGGTATGTATGTATGTATGTATGTATGTATTATGTATTTATGTATGTGCAGATTTGTATGTTTTATGTATGTATTTTCATACATGTTGTGGTATATCTTAGACAAGCTCATATATATTTAAATGATCAACTTCTGGAAAGTTTTACAGATTTTTACAGTTCCAGTCATGGTTTGGATCTGTAGTCTTCGAATTAGCTTTCTCCTTTCTGGTTTTAAGAAGCTTAATTTCTCAAGACGGGTATTTAGGTAGTATGCTACATATCCCAGGGCCCGAATAATTGCTGGTATAAACCTAAACTTGTAATCTGGATAGAATAACTGCTGGTTTTTCAAAAGATCAGCATAGATGTTCTCTTTTACACTGAGCTTTAGCTTTATGTTAACATCCGCTGGACAGCTATACACAGTTTCTCTCTTATCTGTTCCAAATCATTATATCAGGTTTGTTGTGCTTAAATTTTATTGAGGTCTTCACAGTTTCCGCGTACCCTATCCACTGACAATTCTTTGGTCGGCCTGAGGCGAGTAAAAAAAAGTTTGCTATGGTACCCTGCAGTGAGATTGAACTAGGAGCCATACAGTTCGGAAGCAAGCTTCTAACCACGCAGCCACACTTCTGTGTGTGTGTGTGTGTGTGTGTGTGTGTGTGTGTGTGTGTGTGTGTGTGTGTGTGTGTGTGTGTGTATAAGACGGGCTTCTTTCGGTTTCAATTTACCAAATCCACTCACGAGATTTTGGTCGGCTTGAGGCTATAGTAGAGGACATCTTGTTCAGGGTGTCACGCAGTGGGACTGAACCCGAAACAAGGTGGTCGAGAGGCAAACTTTTTACTACATCGCCATTGGCTAATACAGTCCAAGGGTCTCATGCGTAGAACACAGTTGACCGTTGGTCACTTCAATCAGAAATGACCTCAGGATAGAGAATAACATTAAGAATAATAACCCTGCCATCTGCGCTCTTAAGGAGAGCTTTATTAGGCCGCGGACCCATGAATTATTCAGGCTTTTGTTGTTAAGTACCTTTGACCTTTCAACTCTGACACCACCTGATCCCTTGATATCTTCCTTTGATCTTTCTCAAGTGCTGCACTCGTCACCCTCTTCACGACTCATTTATACACTTACACATTTACCTCTGTTGTGGGCATATTTTATATCAGGATTAGGTACGTGTGTATGTGCGCGTGCGTGTTATATATATATATATATATATATATATATATATATATATATATATATATGTGTTGTGTGTATGTATGATATATATATGTGTGTGTGTGTCTGCGTTGTGCATGTGATACACATACACATGTATATACATACACACACACACACACGCACATTATATATATATTATTCATGTATATATATATACACATATATATATATACATATATATATACATATGTATATACATATATATATATATATATATATACATATATATATATATATACATACATATATACATATATATATATACATATATATATATATAACATATATACATATATATATATATATACATACATATATACATATATATATACATATATACATATATATATATATACATACATATATACATATATATACATATATACATATATATATACATATATACATATATATACATATATACATACATATATATATATATTACATATATACATACATATATGTATATAACACATATTATACATACATATATATATATTAATAATATACATACAATATGAATTACATATATACATACATATATATATTCATATACACACACACACAACCAACAATATATATTATATATATATATATATATATATATATATATAACACGTATATGATTATATGACCAGCATTAATTAATCACCCAACATACACACACTCGCAGACAAAATAGAATATTTACGAAGTAAACACTTCCACACACTCACAACTTCTTACAAGTGCCATCACTACCAATCACCAACGCTTGTACTGTGCATATATATTGCGCATGCGTGCTCGAATGCATACGTGCGCGCGCTTTCATGTGTGAGCACACATTGGTATGCATGCGTACATGCATGTGAACATGCATATGCATGAATACGCATGTGTGCGCGTGTGTGGCCGCTTTTCTGTATGTGCATGTGTGCGTAAGCGTGAGTATATGTTTGCGTGTTCGCGCTTGCGTGTCCATCCAAGTCTGTGTGTGTGTGCGTGTGCAGACGTGTGCGTGCACGCCCATGTACAGATACGCCAGCTCGCATCAATGCACACATGCACGCAAAACCTTATGAGAGCGTCTACACACCCACATGTAGAACTACATGCTGGCACATAGCGTCCCTTCCTACCTCCCCGCAATAACCTGACCGATTTCCTAACCTTCTCGTGGTATATATCCTGTCCGCTACGTGGTCAATTTCTTGTTCAGGATGCAGTATGTTCCAACTAACTGTTACCCATATACCAACATCAAAATACGAGACCGCGTGACCTTACTCTACCGCCTTACCATCATAAAAATCAACTTCTATCATTCAAATTCAAAATGGCTGACGACTAGCATCACACTTGAAACTCAAGAGTACCAACGGTTTTGAATCAAACTATTTTGATCCATAGATGTAACTCCTGATAAATTGACTGAGTGCCTTTTTTTCGTTTGTCCACTCCTCTTG
>NC_043022.1:24028665-24043665 GCF_006345805.1 Octopus sinensis
CAGAGAAGAGTGGGAAGGGAGGAAGAAAGAGTGAAGAGGGAGGGAGGGGGAAGATGGAGAGAAAGATAGGGGAAAGCTAGTGAGAGAGATAAGAGGAAGATAAGAAGATAAATGGGAAGAGAGAGAGAGAGAGAGAGAGAGAGAAAGTGTGAGTGACAAGAAAGAGAAAGAGTGCGGGAGAGAGAAGAGGAAGGCAAGGGGGAAAAGAAAGTGTAAGTGAGAGGGAAGAGGGAGAAAGTGAGAGAGGGGGGGGAGAGAGAGAGCGGGGAGAGAAATGCCATTTGCTGGAAATGAAAATGAAATACATTTTGGTGGGAGGGAACTGAAGAGGGGAAGGCGGAGAGAAGGTGGAGGAATTTGGTATTATGATTGTTGTTGTTGTTATTTAGCCCCAGGTCAGATCCTGATTGAGAAGATCTATAAGCAAAGACGAAGAAGATCCAGCTGCGACCATATCTTCTCTTTTTCTTACTTTTTTTCTAGACACAGATTTTAGTTTTGAAGCCTTCATAATGTAATGTAGTATATTGTAAAGAATTGAAGGCGATTTAGCGGCTATTTCTAGCATAGCGATCATGAAGCGATGGTGGCGGGACACACACACACACGCACACACCAGGAGTATTTCACCCCTATTTCTAGCAATGTCGGTGTCTCGGCATCCTTACTCACATTTGGTGACGATTGACTTTTTCCTTTATGGTATTTGTTGCGCCTATATAAGAGATTATATAAATGGCAATACAACTAGAAACTACGTAATGAACTCCATGAACTTAACAGCTGTTTCTGTTATAGAACGCAATGCAATGCACTCACAGTTGAGTGCTTCAAGCCCCGACAAAGCTATAAGGTGATACACAGGTACGCGACAATGAGTGCGTATATATATATATATATATATATATATATATATATATATATATATATATATGCGATTATTCAGTAAGGAGTGCCGAATTTTACAATCTGTAAATAATAATAATGAAACTTATAAGCGATCACCGCGCATTGACTAAGGTAGATAGTCTTCTATTGGGACATCTAAGCCCTCGACGGATAAAAGTAGGGTTTGCCGTACTCATAGGACTCGAACATACACCGTACGGCATACCCTACTTTTTTTCCGTCGAGGGCTTAGATGTCCCAATAGAAGACTATCTACCTTAGTCAATGCGCGGTGATCGCTTATAAGTTTCATTATTATTATTTACAGATTGTAAAATTCGGCACTGCTTACCAAATAATCGCACATATATATATATATACATATATATGTACGTGTATGTGTATGTGTGCGCGTATACGTGTGTGTGTGTGTGTGTGAGAGAGAGAGAGAGAGAGAGAGGGAGAGAGAGAGATTATATAAATAACAAGCGAATAAGACATGCTATTAACTCTATTAGCTTACAGCTGTTCCTGCTGTATGATGCAAGGCACTCATTGTCGCGTTATGAGTGCATTGCATTCTATAACAGAAACAACTGTTAAGTTCATAGAGTTCCTTACGTAGTTTCTAGTTGCATTGCCATTTATATACTCCCTTATTACGCCAACGTTTTTCTCGAAAGTATATATATGAATTGGTATCAAAATGTTCCCGGATTAGACATGCTTAATAAAAGATAACTTATTTGTCTAAGGTTTTAATAGTCACCTTGCGCAGCAATACCTCGGTCCCAGCGTTTCTGCCTCTTAAGGAATCCGACCTGGAAGTCGTTTTCCGTAAGCGAGTCGAGGATCTTCTGCGTTTCGCTCTTGATCTCGACAACGCTGTTAAAACGGCGAACTTTCGGCTGCATTTTTCATCTTGGGGACGCAAATACAGCGATGTCACTCGGCACATTGCCTCATGAAGGTCACTGATAGCTTTTACTGCGCAGGCAACCTTGCTGCCATCTGTTGGCGCGCTACAGAACTAGTCGTGGAACTTTTTGAGTTCTAACACCAGGTTATTAGTATCACTATGTGTAAGCGAAATATATATATATGTGTGTGTGTGTGGAGGTGCAATGGCCTAGTGGTTAGGGCAGCGGACGTAGGATTGCGGTTTCGACCGGCGTTGTGAGTGTTTATTGAGCGAAAACACCTAAATCTTCACGAAGCTCCAGTAGGGGGTTGGTGGTGATCCCTGCTGTACTCTTTCACCACAACTTTCTCTCACACTTTCTTCTGTTGGCCAGCGAGGTGGCGTCATTTGAAGGCTAAAACAATTCGAAGCGCATTGTGACCAGCGATGTGTAGCAACATCTAATGGCCTGGTCGGTCACGTGATCACGTGTGATATATATATATATATGTATATATGTTGTATGCTGTCAACTTAATGTGTCAATCCCATGAAGGGAATAATACTACTGCTATTTAGCCCTAGATGTTGAAGGATTATGTATATAATCTAATGTAGTCTATTTTAAAGAATTGAAGGCGATTTAGCGGCTATTTCTAGCAAAGCGGCCGAGAATCGATGGTAGCGGGGGACACACACACACACACACACACCAGGAGCATTTCACTCCTATTTCTAGCAATGTCGGTGTCTCGGCACCCTTAGTCACACTTGGGCGCAATATAATATCATAAAGGAAAAAGTCAGTCGTCACTAAATGTGACTAAGGGTGCCGAGACACCTAGTACTTATTCTATCGGTCTCTTTTGTCGAACCGCTAAGTTACGGAGACGTAAATACACCAGCATCGATTGTCAATGATGTTGGGAGGACAAACACAGATACACAAACATATACACACACATATATATATATATATATATATATGTATATATATATATATATATATATGTATATATATATATATATATATATATATATATATATATATATATATATATATATATATATATATACATATATATACATATATACGACGGGATTCTTTCAGTTTCCGTCTACCAAATCCACTCACAAGGCTTTGGTCGGCTCGTGGCTATAGTAGAAGACACTTGCCCAAGGTGCTACGCAGTGGGACTGAACCTGGAACCATGTGTTTGGTAAGCAAGCTACTTACCACACAGCCACTCCTGCGCCTACCTATCTATCTATTTACCTATCCAGTCAAACTCACTCTCTATCTATCTATCTATCTATCTATCTACCTATCTATCTATCTATCTTGTCAACATCTACACACCATGTCAACCTTATTAATAATTACATGATTCAGCTGAGAGAGAGAACAATCACCCGTCTAACAACAATATAAATACCACAATAAGAAATCAACTTAATCTCTCTCCTATTATTCGCAATGTATTGAATTAAAATATTTGTCCATCTTTTAAAATAATTAGCCCCAAGCGTCTAATTAAAGTTGTTGTATAGCAAGTCAAACATGGCTGAATTGATAATCTCGTAGGAAATTGAATCTATCGCTAACACGTCTGTCCCTTGCCAAACTTGGCCAGTGACGAACTAATTGCCAATTGCATGGAAGATTCTTGTCATGGTTCACTGGTTTTGAGACAACGGGAGACGATTGTTAATTTATTATGGTCAGGGTGAGGTGAGGGAGTTTTCAGTAGAGGGCTCAGGTGGGGCTTAGGTAGAGCACAGGTGGAGGGGTGGCTTCGATGAGGTTTTCGGTGGGGGTTTGGATGTGGAATGTGATAATGAGGAGGAAATCTTCATAGACAGCTCCAATAATACACTTGAATACTTGAGGTTAATTTAGGTACACTGTCTCTTTCACTCTCACTTTAACATCGACCTCCTATCTATCTATCTATCTTCTATCTATCTATCTATCTATCTATCTATCTATCTATCTATCTATCTATCTATCTACCTGTCTGTCTGTCTGTCTGTCTGTCTATCTATCTTTGTTTGTGTTTATCTATCCATCTATCTATCTATTTATCTAGCTATCTGTCTGTCTGTCTGTCTATCTATCTATCTTTGTTTGTGTCTATCTATCCGTCTATCTATCTATCTATCTATCTATCTATCTATCTATCTATCTATCTATCTATCTACACATCTATCTTCCTTTCTATGTATGTATCTATCTATCTGTATTTCTCTCTCTCTCTCTCTCTCTCATACACACACACACACTCTCTCTCTCTCTCTCTCTCTCTCTGTTATATATATATATATATATATATGCGTGTGTGTATGTGTGCGCGCACATCTCTTCCTGATATTCAATCACTTTACAAACACACACATACATACACACACACATACTCACTAATAGTAAAAACACACACTTCCACTTTCTAACAACATGTTTCTGGCTGCATGTCTGCAGTTTTACATGCCATTATCAACGCACCTTGAAGCAATGGTGCATAGAGCACTGCATTTTAGTGTAGCTGCAGGCAGGAATATTTCTGCTTACATGCACAGTTGGATGCGTACAGATTGTGTAGATGGGTGTGTGTGCATATATATGCACAGACATACATATATATATACATATATACATACATATACATACATGTATATATGCATACAGGCACTTCTCAAAGGTATGTAGACACCCTTCGTTTTATCGTATCATATATGTATAGATGCAGGCGTAGCTCTGTGGTAAGAAGCTTGCTTCCAACCCACATGGTTCCGTGTTCGACCCCATTACATGGCACCTTGGGCAAGTGTCTTCTACTATAGCGTCGGGCTGAATACAAAGCCCACGGACGGTCCTTGACTTACTTACGGAAAACGACCTCCAAGTCGGATTCTTAAAGTGGTAGGAATACTGAGACTCGTGTATTGCTGCGCAAGGTGACTATTTCGGAGATTTTTTTATTTTATTTTATCTAGTTTCAGCTCACGAGCTGTGGCCATGCTGGGGCACCGCCATCTGATGTTAAAAAGATAATGTTAAAATTTAGGCAAATAAGTTTTTTAAAATTTTTTATTAAACATAACTAATCCGGGAACCTTTGATACCACCTCGTGGTATCGACCCCGAAAGGATGAAAGGCAAAGTCGACCTCGGCGGAATTTGAACTCAGAACGTAACGGCAGACAAAATACCGCGAAGCATTTCGCCCGGCGTGCTAACGATTCTGCCAGCTCACCACCTTAATAATAATAATGATAATGATAATGATAATAGTAATAATAATAATAATAATCACAAGAGTGTTATTACTACTGCCATCACCATCACTACCCCTCCCACTCCTGTAGTAAGAAAACCAAAAAATCGCTGTTAATTAAATGTTGTCCCTTGTAATAGCTGTTTTGCACTGAGTGGCAGATAGTCCCTTATCAGTCATCAATACAATGAACCAGTGTTTGGTTCCCTAGGAAACCTGTTACAAAAAACGTTAATCTTCATCTGTTCCTGACATAAAATATGTATTTTATTTGTTTCCGTTACTCGACTGCGACCATGCTGGGGCATCGCTTACAAGAATTTTCTTTTTTTAATCGAATAAATCGACCGTAGTACTTTGTTTTAAGCCTGGTACTTATTCTATCAATCTCTTTTGCTGAACAGCTAAGTTACGGGGGTCATAAAAGCACCAACACTGCTTGTCAAGCGGTTGGGGTGGGGGGACAAATACAGACGCAAAGACACACACACACGTGTGTATGCGTGTGTGTGTGTCCGTGTCTGTGTCTGTGTGTACGACAGCTTTCTTTCAGTTTCCGTCTACCAAATCCACTCACAAGTCTTTGGTCGGCCCAAGGCTACAGTAGAAGACACTTGCACTAAGTTCCACGCAGTGGGACTGAACCCGGAACCTTGTGGTTGGGAAGCAATGCCTGCGCTGAAGAAATTATTTCATATTTGAATTCAAATACCTGAGTATGTTATATAATTGGTTTTTGACTGCCCTCTACCTCTATCTACCCGAGGTAAAGATGTCATTCTTAACTAAACTTCTACCCAGAAGCAAAGGGAGTGGCTCCCGTCATGTTATTTTCTAGTTTGAAATTTAAGGCGTGGTTTTTAATCTTCGAATACACAATATCGAAACCCGAAGGAAAATGTGGTGCTCGAGTCTCCACCTCTGATTACGGGTAACGAATATTGGGAGTGGCCCTTAATGCCGAAAGGCAGAGGCGTTATACTCCCTCCATCACCTCTAATTTCAACCACTGGGTGTGGCTTTTAATACTGTACACCCGACCTCATGGTATAGGTGCGGTACACATCTCTTGATTAAAGGTGATGTTTATGATCCATAGCCAGCTACGGACTGCATCCGCACCCCCGGGAGCAATCGATGCAGTTGTTTAATCATCTTTGTTTAAACCTGGAGTGGAAGGGTGTGGTCAGCAACAGACTAGCCTGAGGCTGGGGCAGTCCTCTCTCGATGTTATCCATACAATAAGCTAAGATAGGAGGAGACAGAGCTACGCTACAGGAGTGGGAGGGGTAGTGATGGATATGGCAGTAGTAATAGCACTCTTGTGATTATTATTATTATTATTATTATTATTATTATTATTATTATTATTATTATTATTATTATTATTAAGGCGGTGAGTTGGCAGAAATGTTAGCACGCCGGGCGAAATGCTTCGCGGTATTTTGTCTGCGTTACGTTGTGAGTTCGAATTCCGCCGAGGTCGACTTTGCCTTTCATCCTTTCAGGGTCGATAAATTAAGTACCAGTTACGCACTGGGGTCGATGTAATCGACTTAATACCTATGTCTGTCCTTGTTTGTCCCCTCTGTGTTTAGCCTCTTGTGGGTAATAAAGAAATAGGTATTTTGTCTGCTGCTACGTTCTGAGTTCAAATACCGCCGAGGTCGACTTTGCCTTTCATCCTTTCGGGGTCGATGAATTAAGTACCAGTTACGCACTGGAGTCGATTACATCGATTCATCCCCTCCCCCAAATTTGCTGTCCTAGTGGCAAAATTTGAAATTATTATTGTTGTTATTATTATCATAGTTATAGTAGTACTAAAGTAGTAGTAGTAGGAGTAGTAGTAGACACTGCTACTAGTAAGAAGTGGTATCTTTTATGTTGTACTTGTATGCAGTCATTAGATTGCGGTCATGCTGGAGCACCGCCTTGAAGAATACTGGTCGAATTTTAGTCAACCCTAGTTTCTTTTGCCGAAGGGAAGTAAACTCATCGATACCAGTTGTCAAGGGGTGGTGGGGGACAAAAACACACACATACACATACGATGGGCTTCTTTCAGTTTCCGAAATCCGCTCACAGGACTTTGGTCTACCCGAAGCTATATTGAAAGATACTTGCCCAAGGTGCTACACAGTGGGACTGAACCATGTGGCCGGGAAGCGAAATTTTTTTACCACGAGAGTTCCGGACCCCAGTTATGAACTCATTTGCATACATCCAATCAGAGCTCAACTACCAAACTGATTTATGAGCGCATAACAAATGATGGGCGATAAGATAAGGTCACTTGGGTAAGGAACGACCATGCTTCTTTTCTCTTCTAATAAAGCTTGTTGTTCTTGTTCTGGTTTCAACCATGGCTGCCTCTGCGTAGTTATTTGTGTTGTTTACTTTTTAAAGCAGTAAGGGGAGAGGGTTGCTAGCACATCGCCCTCTACCCACATATTTCCCATCTACATCTTTACTATGTGAGGCCCTAACAAAATCTGATAATAAGTATAGATGCAAATCTATCTAATTACTTGTCTCCTTCTAAAATCAGGCATAACTTGGCAATCGGTTGACTTACCAGACCAGGCTTTAAAAAAAGTTCTGGGGCCGACTTGTTCAACTAAAACCTTCCATGACTGAAACAAGTAAAAGATAAAATATCAAATATTGTAGCTTGCTAACCAACCACATGGTTCCGGGTTCAGTCCCACTGCGTGGCATCTTGGGCAAGTGCCTTCTGCTATAGCCCCGGGCCGACCAATGCCTTGTGAGTGGATTTGGTAGACGGAAACTGAAAGAAGCCTGTCGTATATATGTATATATATATATATATATATATATTTATGCGTGTATGTGTGTGTGTTTGTGTGTCTGTGTTTGTCCCCTTAGCATTGCTTGACAACCGATGCTGGTGTGTTTACGTCCCCGTCACTTAGCGGTTCGGCAAAAGAGCCCGATAGAATAAGTACTGGGCTTACAAAGAATAAGTCCTGGGGTCGAGTTGCTCGACTAAAGGCGGTGCTCCAGGATGGCCGCAGTCAAATGACTGAAACAAGTAAAAAAGTATATATATATACTCAAAATAAGCAACAAGAATGTCTTCGGTAATTTGGTACGATCGTTTCACGCTACATCATTTTATTAAACATTGTAAGTATTACAGCAGTTTTAAAATGTTGAGCAATCATCAGCCATTTATAGAGGTTATCCATTAATACATATTTTCATATTAATTGATAACATCATAGAGAGGGTATATATATATATAGACAGAGATGTCGATTTGAATTTTAAGAACATTAAGGTAGTAGAGCTTATCTTCTGACTGAAAAATATTCTTTTAGTTATTTTGAACTGCTAGAAGGTGGGGAAGTATATTCAGTTGAATGGAGACAACAGAGATTTTCTATTTCTAGAAATAGCTGATGTATATAAGTATAAAGGAATCTCTGTATTCTCTATAACTGTTTGGTATATAGGTGGTCATTGTGACCATCTAGCATTGACCTAGTTTACTTGATACAAAACCTGTTTGCCAAATAGCAGTAAACAGCTTCTAGGGCATTATAACCCCTTCTCTACTTTAATTTCTTTAGAATAACTTCTGACATTTATTTCACCCATATATATATATATATATATATATATATATATATATATATATATATATATATTACTGTTATTCCTCCTTGTCCTGTCCTGTTTTGTTACCATTTTTACCCCTCCGCGAAAAAATCTCAAATTTTATTTAATTTGCTTTTCTCGGGAAGGAATGTTTCAGTTGAAGTCGCGTCTCGCCTTCACCTTCGAAACGCGGAGTAGATGAAACCATGGCGACTGAAGGGGAATTTTCCTTGTGTTATTTATCTTGTACTCTATTTTTTCGTTGTTTAAGAAAAATGTCCAGTTCCTTGGTTTTGCGTTTATATTTTCGTTTGTCATTGTGTTCGACGTTTTCTTTGGTGTCCTGTACCCATATATGCATGTATATATACATGTAGAGGTAGGTACATACATATATGTATGTATATATGCATATGTTTTATTTATTAATTTGTTATTACACGACAGAACGCACGTATCCTTTTCTAAGTAAGTTTGTTCTATATATGTGTGTGTGTGTGTGTGTGTGTGTGTGTGTGTATGTTTGTGTCTGTGTTTGTCCTCCCCAACATCGCTTGACAACCTATGCTGGTGTGTTTACGTTCCAGTAACTTAGCGGTCCGGCAAAAGAGACTTACAAAGAATAAGTCATGGGGTCGATTTGATTCGACTAAAGGCGGTACTCCAGCATGGCCGCAGTCAAATGACTGAAACAAGTAAAAGAGTAAAAGATATAAGTAACTTGACAATTTTTTTTACAACACATTGCTATCGGTCACCTTTTTTGATGTTGACGGTGATGATGGTGATGGTTATGATGATTGTGATGGAGGTGATGATGATGATGATGATAAGTGTAGTTGTGGTGGAGGTGATGTTGTTGATGATGATGTAGGTGGTGAGTGATGATTGTGATGGTGGTGGTGGTCGTAGTAGTGATGATGAGGATGATGGTTTGGCGTTGATAATGGTGGTGGTGGTGACGATGATTGTGGTGGTGGGGATGGTAGTGCTGGTGGTGGTGGTGGTGGTGGTATTGTTGTTGTTGGTAGTGTTAATGGTAGCGATGATGATGATAGTAGTGATGATGATGATTTCTTCCATTCACGCGAAGCCACAGAAATCAGGAAGTGAGGAATTAATTGATTCTTCCCCCTATACGAGAGGCTGTATTTGGTCAACAAGGCTGCTAGAAATAGAAGCTAATTATCCTTCAAACCACACACAAAGAACATGTTAAGAAATTCCGTTGAGAAAGAGAGAGGAGAGACTGAAAAGAAAAAAGACAGAGAGAAGTGGGATTGAAACCGACATCCCGGTTTTGTTATTTTGATGTGTAAGACGATGAGAATATGAGAATAGAGAGGGTGAATAAAATGAGAGAGAAGAACGTAGCGAGAAAGAGAAAAGTAACTGGATAAAGAGGGAGTGAGATGGCGGGAAAAGAGAGAAAGAGATTGAGCAGAGAGAGAGAGAGAGGCATAAAAAGAGAGGGTAGAATGAGAGAGAGAGGGAGAGAGAGAGAGAAGGAAAGAAAGGGATAGGGATAAAGAAATATAGCGGGGGAAAAGAGACAGGAGGAGAAAAGACAGAAATAGAACAGAGAGAGAAGGAGAGGGGCAGAGTGTAAAGGGAGAGAGAGAAGGAGAGGGACAGAGAGTGGAGAGAGAGAGAAGGAGAGGGGCAGAGAGTGGAGAGAGAGAGAGAGAAGGAGAGGAGCAGAGAGTGTAGAGAGAGGGAGAGAAGGAGAGGGGTAGAGAGTGAGAGAGAAGGAGAGGGGCAGAGAGTGTAGAGAGAGGGAGAGGAGGCAGAGAGTGTAGAGAGAGAGATAGAAAGGGACTAAGAGGAGTAGCAGTGTTAACGGTTGAGTGAACACTTTACTGTGTCTGCATCACGCTTCAGTGAGTTAGATCTGATGGCGAAATAGCCAACATCATGTTTAATGAAAAGGACAAACCAAGTATTTGAATGGAGCGCGGGGATGGGTTGGAGTGAGTTGGGAGTGAATAATTTAGGGGTGAAAAAGATTAGAAGACAAAAAGAAAACAAAAAAAAGAACTAAAAGAAAAGAAAATAATAAACTTATAATAAGAACTAGAACATATATTTATAAATAAACGAACCGTAAAAGTTACACAAACGAAAATAATAAATAAATAAACGATGATGCGGGTAATAATAATAATAATAATAATAATAATAATAATAATTCCTATTATAGGCACAAGACCTGAA
This sequence comes from Octopus sinensis, assembly GCF_006345805.1. NCBI lineage: Eukaryota > Metazoa > Mollusca > Cephalopoda > Octopoda > Octopodidae > Octopus > Octopus sinensis. Next base: position 24,039,568 of record NC_043022.1, read on the forward strand.
ATTAGGGGAGGGGATTAATCGATCCCATCAACCCCAGTGTTTCACTGGTACTTAATTTATCGACCCTGAAGGGAAAAGCAATGTCGACCTCGGCGAAATTTGAACTCAGAGTGTAAAGACGCTTAGCATTTCGCCCGGCGTGCTAAAGTTTCTGTCAGCTTGTTGCCCTTTCTACTCTAGGCACGCACAAGGCCTGAAATGTTGTGGGGAGAGGGCCAGTCGATTAGATCGACCTCAGTTTCTGATGCGTTACCCACTTTTTTATCTCCCCTTTTTTCCGGTTTCTTTATCTTCAAAAGTTAGAATTTATGAATAAAACGTAATATAATGCTTCACAATCATCTGTCCCAAATACTTATGGGACCAGTTTATGGGCAGCAGCGTCACGTACTCTCTCATCTTGTACTCTCAACCCCTTCTTCAGTTTGGATTTTGAAAACATGACGCACCCTACCATATACCGTTCCTGTCTCAATGAAGATTTCACTCCAAGTATCTGCAAGTGTTGATCTTTTCAGAGTATAAGGAAGACACCTGAGGTATGGGCAAAATATAAATTACTGTTCTTTTCTCTAGCATATGGATGATAGGTTCGGGTAGAGAGGTATCGGTTTTGTGAACGAAATGTTGCCATGATTTTGTTCTTAAAAGGATTTTCATATTCAAAAGTACGATTGCTAACGTTACTGTCTGATAATATTTGAGAATATACAAATGTTATTGTTGTCTAAGTTTTATCTTATACTTGTTTTAGTCATTAGACGGTAGCCATGCTGGAGCACCGCCTTGAAGAAATTTTAGTCGAATGAATCGACTCCAGTACTTATGTTTTTTTAAACCTTGTATTCTATCGGTCTCCCTGGTCGCAACGATAAGTTACGGGGACGTAAATACACCAACACCGTTTGTCAAGCGGTAATGTTAAAGGACAAATAATAATAATAATAATAATGGTTCCAAATTTTGGCACAAGGCCAGCAATGACGGAGGAGGAGGTAAGTCGATTACATCGACCCCTGTGCTCAATTGATACTTATTTCATCGACCCCGAAAGGATGAAAGGCAGAATCGACCTCGGCTGAATTCGAACTCAGAACGCAAAGACGGACGAAATATAATAATAATAATTATAATATTAATCTATTATAATAATGATAATAGTAATAATAATCTGTAATAATAATAAATAATAATAGTAATATATATAATAATAATAATAATAATATAATAATATGTAATAATAATAAATAATAAAATAGTAATCTATAATAATAATAATAATAATAATAATAATAATAATCTGTGATGATAATAATAATAATAATAATCATAATCTGTGATGATGATAATAATAATAATAATAATAATAATGATGATGATGATGATAATAGTGACAATAATAATAATCTGTGATAATAATAATAATAATAATAATAATAATAATAATAATCTGTAAAATAAGTGGGAAACGCTTATAACAAAAAATGTACATAAAGTTACAAAACTAACACCTATCAATGTTTTTTTTTATTTGAAAATTTTTTTTATTTCCATTTATTTTATTTGTTTTGTAATGATTGATGAGATTCTTGAATAATCAAAATGGCGTTGTTGAGAGAGAGAGAATAAGAGAGAGGGGAAAGATATATATATATAGAGAGAGAGAGGGAGGCACAGACAAAGAAGATGAATAAGATAGAAAGATAGAGAGGGAGAAATAAAATGTCTGATATGGAATGGTAGAGAAAGAAAATGCGTAGACAGGGAGAGTGTTTGTGCACCTAGAGAGAGAGGCAGGAGAAAGTGAGATATAGATATATATATATATATATATATAGAGAGAGAGAGAGAGATAGATTGATAGAGAGAGAGAGAGAGAGAGAAAGAAGGAGGGGGATGCAAGGGAAACAATTGACAGTGTCTTTGTGGTGGGGATTGTAATGTCGGCTGTTGAGATTTGAAATGGAAGAGCTCTGTGTGTGTGTATTAGGCCAGTGTGTGTATTTAGGCCAGTGTGTGTGAGAAAGTGGCTGTGTGTATATGTGTGTGTGTGTGTGTGTGGTGGGGCAGGCAGAGGTAGAGACAAAATAAATGGATGAATCATCATAAAGATTAATTTTGATTTTCTGGGTTCTTGATTTTAGCCTTTTTTCTCCTTCCCACTCAGGCTCTCTGTGTTTGTACATCTTCCTTTCTAAAGAGTGTGTGAGAAGGGGAGAGAGAGAGAGAGAGAGTTTGAGAGTGACAGAAAATAACTGATTCATGTCGGAAGCCATAGTGTTAAGGTATCGTCTGCTATTGCTGACACAATGAAAGCATCGATTCCTTATAATATGGCTGACAATTGAATTGACAGCGGTTTTGTATTTCCTGTTCTCTTTCTCTCATTCCCACTTTCTCGCTCCCTCTTTCTATCACTACTTTTCTCTTATTCTCTCCTCTCTCTATCTCTTTTACTCTCTCTCTTTCTTTCTTATTGTCTTTTACTTCACTCCGTTATGTCTGTTTAACTCACTCTATTCTTTATTTTTAACCTATCTTCTCTTCTTCCTCCATTCTCTCTCTCATCTTACACGCACACTCTCTCCCTCTCCTTCTCCCTCCCACTCTCTCCCTCTCCCTCTCTCTCACTCACACCATATGCACCGATGTGTCAATGGATCACCAACCCCTGTAAAAATAACGAGCCATCAACTTCGTTATTCCAGTCTTTTATTTAATTGTCCAAACTCTTGTCACCTCTACATATGCAACGTCGCCTCTCTGCTTATGCTCTCAGCTATATCTCCATACAATCTGCTTTATATTTGGACACTCAACTTCACATTCGTACTCACAACTATATTTTGATGCAGTCAGCTACATATTTTATACTGTTAACTACATGCTTACAGTAATCTGTACATTAAAAGTCACCTATGATTGTATTGTCACACATGCGTAGGAGTGGCCGTGTGGTAAGTAGATTGCTTACGAACCACATGGTTCCAGGTTCAGTCCCACTGCGTGGCACATTGGGCAAGTGTCTTCTACTATAGCCCCGGGCCGACCAAAGCCTTGTGAGTGGATTTGGGATTTGGTGGATGGAAACTGAAAGAAGCCCGTCGTATATATGTATATGTATGTGTGTGTGTGTTTATGTGTCTGTGTTTGTCCCCCCCCCCCCAACATCGCTTGACAACCGATGCTGGTGTGTAACGTCGTCCTCTACCAACATTGCTATAGACTCGTCTCGGCAAGAATTGATCTGCAGAGTCATCAAGAAGGCTATCACATAACGGAATCGTTCAGTAAGGAAAAAATTAGATTATTGGATACGAGATAAAGCCGCCGACACCGATGTAATATATGCTATGATATATGGAAATCTATAATAATTCAATCGCCCATTTACTTCTGCAGATGTCATGTTTGAAGGCACCATCGACCAAATAAATATTGGGATGAATTCATTTGGTCGATGATGCCTTCAAGTATGACACTTGCGGAAGTGAATGGACGATAGAATTATTACACATTTCCATATATTATGACGTGTGTTGCATAATATTGTATGAATTGCATGACTCTGTATGAGATATCGAATAAAAATATTGTCCGTTTATGGAAACGAGTGTAACATGATTTTGACGTTTCCTTTCCTCATTGAAATTATCAATTTTATTCTTCACTCAGCAGGGCTTATATTAAGACTACTGGGGGGGGGGGGCTCCCGTTTATACCAATCTGTGCTGATTTGCAGGTTGTTCAACAAGGAAATGCAAAACCGACTTTCTCGAGTTCGAGAGACTGCTATTACCTATGTATTTGTGCCAGTATATATATATATGTGTGTGTGTGTGTGTGTGTGTGTGTGTATGTGAGGGCACATGGCTCAGTGAACCCGGACCGGGCTGCGTGTTGTGTTCTTGAGCAAGACACTTTATTTCACGTTGCTCCACTTCACTCAGCTGTAGAAATGAGTTTTGACGTCACGGGTGCCATGCAGTGAGACTGAACCCGGAACCATGTGATTGGTAAGCAAGCTACTTACCACACAACCACTCCTACGCCTCGTTTCTGATTGTGTTCAACGTTTTTTTTTATATCCTGTACCCA
>NC_043022.1:24051165-24063665 GCF_006345805.1 Octopus sinensis
GACCGCGAGTCTGCTACTCTAACCACTAGGCCATGTGCTTCCACTAATACACTATAGTGCCAAGCAATGGCTGTCTATACTATGTATTCTTATTTCTTTACTGTCCACAAGGGGCTACACATAGAGGGGACAAACAAGGACAGACAAACGGAAATCAGAAAGATTTCGTAGGGTCGGAGCATAAAAGAAGAGACTTGCCCAAGATGCCACACAATGAGACCGAACTGGGAAACAGGTGGTTAAGGAGCGATCATCCCACCACACACCTCCTACCTGTAATATATAATCACCTGACGAGTACAAACCCACCCAAGCGTGTTTAATATATTGAAACCCGTGTCCGACGTGTGTAACGGGAGAATCTTATAACACTGTTTAGAACACTGGATTAATGCAGATAAACAGATTAATGGATTAAAAGATTAGTGGCTTAATAGATTAACGCTTTATATCAACTCATTATATACATGTATTAATCCAATTCGCATTTGAATTATGAGCAAATATACAAATCGCCTAGCATATCCTTTATGCTAACACACACACGCGGCAAGTATGTATGTATGAATGTATGTGTATGTATGAATGTATGTGTATGTATGTATGTATGTGTATGTATGTATGTTATGTATGTATGTGTGTGTGTGGATGTGTATATATACATACATACAAACATACTCAAACACTTTCATCCACACACACATATATATAAAATAATAATAGTAGTGGTAATAGTAGTAGTAGTAGTAGTAGTAGTAGTAGTAGTAGTAGTAGTAGTAAATTCAAAAGAGTGTTCATGGGAACTGTCCATATCCTACGTAAAATACTTTCTGTGTAATCTCAAATTTTAAAACAAACACATAATTTTCTTATGTTTTCTTAAACATTCTCTAGAACAACACTATGTACAAAACCAAATATATGACACCCTAGGCATAACACCAACATGAACTTCCAACTTGTTGTCTCTTGAGGTCTCTGGGTAAGACTTGGAGCCAACTTGTACAAATGCAAAGCAAAAGTCAAACATATAATGATAATGATAATGATAATAATAATAATAATAATAATAATAATAATAATAATAATAGTTATTATTATTATTATTATTATTATTATCATTATTATTATTATTATTATTATTATTATTATTATTATTATCATTATCATTATCATATCATCATTATTATTATTATTATTAGTGCGTCCATCATTGTCAACGATGAACAAGGACATCACATAGGAGAAGAAGACGGATCACAGTGCGTCCGATGCGTGCTCGGAAAGCTCTGCCGCATGTAGGATAATGGTGGTCTGGGACTGAAGGTTGACTCTGGACTTGCATATATATATATATATTAATCCTTTTTGCCCCTTGTGGAGCATAGGGCCTCAGCAGTTGTTGTCCACTTTTTGCGGTCGTTGGCGTGTTTCTTGGCTGCTTCCCTTGTCAGGCCGGTGGTCATGAGCTCGGCCAAAATGCTCCGCTTCCATGTCTGCTTCGGGGCGTCCTCGCTTCCTTTTCCCCTGCGGGTTCCAGTCAAGTGCTTGTGTCACATTTGAGGGTTCTTTCCGCAGTGTGTCCCCGATCCATCTCCATTTCCTTCGTCTAATCTGAACATATACGGGCTCCTGGTTGGCCCTTTCCCACAGGTCGGTGTTTGGCACTCTGTCGAACCACTTCAGATGGAGGATCTGCCGGAGACATTTGTTGATGAAGGTCTGGATCTTCTTGTAGTTGCTACAGGTGGCTCTCCATATTTCAGAGCCATACAAAAGCCTGTGTTACTGCTAGGTAGTCGTTGAACCTACACTACGATCTTCCGTCCTTTTCACACACACACACACACACACACACACACACACACACACACACACACACACACACACACATACATACATATATGTATATATATATATACACACACGACGGGCTTGTTTCAGTTTCCGTCTAACAAATCCACTCACAAGGTTTTGATCGGCCTGAAGCTATAGGAGCAGACACTTGCCCAAGGTGCCACGCAGTGGGACAGAACTTGGAACCATGTGGTTCGTAAGCAAACTACTTACCACACAGCCACTACTACGCCTATATTGAAAAAGTTGCAAGACGCAACGAAAATTTTAGGAAAATAAAAATAAGTGGAAATTTTACCGGTGAGTGTGTTACATTATAAGGCACTAAAAGTGAATGACTCTCCCCAGACACAACAGAATATGCTTCAACACACGAACTCACATAAAGAATCTTGCAAACCAAATCCAAAAACAAAATAGAATCTGTTGGTGCCAAACTAACATCCCCTTGGTGCCATACTAACATCCCCTTAATCACGCGGTGAAGCTTTGCATCTACATTTCAAGGAATAGAATGTGGTGTGATGGTCATAGCTGGAATGTCTTTTGATCAAGGATCTAGCCGATCCGAACCGACTTGGAGTTAACCAGCAACAACAGTCGATGCTAAAATGTCCTCCTTCACTTTGAAATATCACCACGCCATAATTGAACATAAATTGTGTTAATTGGCGTAATTCGGTTAATTACTACAACCTGGAATGTAGTAATTACTGTGAAGTGGGTACGCGCACGCGTGCGACGGCGGAGGTGAGGCAGTGTAGTACGAAGTTTTTCTCCCGACCACGTGGTTCCGGGTTCAATGCCACTGCGTGACAACTTGCGAAGTATTTTCTACTATAGCCCCAGGCCGACCAGAGTTGGAAAGAAACCTGTTGTGTATATGTATAAGTTATACATCGGATCTTTTCGGTTTGAACGGCAGTTTTTTAAAATAATTTCCACGTAATTAAACACTTTTAAACTTCGTATACTGGTAGAATGTGTTTATAAAACATCTTTTTCTCTTGGCTTTATTGAGAAAATTCTATAGTTTGTAAGATATTTGTTGTTTTTTTTCTTCAATTTCTGCAATTTCAACCAATCAATGACCGTCTATTGAGGTGAAAACATTCTGCGCCGTATGAAAATGTTCCTCGTTTAAGAAACAGATTGGGTTTATTTACATTTCTGAAGAGAAAAAGATACCCTTCCCCCACCCCTAACTCTAACCCTAACCCTAAAACGGATTGAAATGCAATAGATCGATACTAGGGTCATAATTATGTGTGACACTTTCATATGACACCGCTAGAAAAAACTGCCGTTCAAACCGAAAAGATCCTATACATCTATGTGTTTATTTGTGTCAGTGCTTGGGTAATATTTAAGAAGAGTGGTCCCGGTGCGCGCACTCGCGTACTCGCGCATCCGCGCTAGCTAGTCGTGACTAGTTGATCCTACAGCGACTCCTAACCTATAACAAATGTTCATAAAAATTCGGTTGAAAGTTATTAAACAACGTAAACAAATTTATTTACGTTGTTTAGAAAAAAATTTTATTTACATTGTTTTAAAAAAAAATTATTTACTTTGTGTAAAAAATTATTTATTTTGTTTTTAAAAACCCATAGGTTCGGTACAGGGCCCACATGGATTCGTTTTCGAACGAAAAGTACTGTAATTCTACTACACTTGCCTCTTCTATACACGGTTTAAAGCCCCTTTTTTCAGAGCTAATATAAATAAGTATAAGTAAGGGAATTTCTTGCCAAACCTTAAATAAATTTACTGAGGTGATCCTTTTTTGCAATCATAAGTTTTCGTCTACTTTTCTGGAAGTGTATAGAAATAAAAGTAGATGTAACAAATAATGTTTAGCTTCACGGGGTTTCGAAACCGGTGAGTTTAAATTTCTATTAACAACAGCCACCTGCATGTTTAGCAATAAAATAATAAAATAATTCTTTTTTTTTTTTTTTTTTTTTTAAGAAAATTTTGAACTGGTCCGTTTATGAGTTTATCTTTAAATTTCGCCGAGCGGCGCTGTTCGGGCTTTTTCATTTTTTAATTTTGTTCTGTGCGTGTTTCCTGTTTCCCGCTGATGGCCGGGGTGAGGTGGAGGGAGATGGCATTGCCGTGATGCCCTTTAATGTAATCGAACCCCACGGCAATGAATTCCCGAAATGGCTTGCAAGACTTGTTGAGAAATTTTTGTCGAATTTGTTGAAATTATTGTCTCGCGAGAGCTCGTTTTTTGCTGCTGTTTATTATTCTTGCCGCCCTATCCGCCATTGTGTGTAAGAAAATTTTACCTTCCCAATGTGGAGAGCTACGTGAGAGACTGCTATGGCAAAAACAGCTGCGTCGTTAGAAGTAACGCCAATAGTAATGGACAGAGAAGTTTTGAAAAATGACCAATTAGGGAAAAAGGAAGGAGATACTATCATGCTGGTACTTCTGCAAGAAAAGTGAAGGACAAAGAAGAAAAGGTTGGTGGTGTACCGCACACAGGCGGTCGCTACCAGTTAAATTGAAAGACTGTTGGAGGAAGACATCGAGGAGTGTCTGGAGACATATGTAAAGAAGCAGTATACATTGGCAGAGGTAGAATGTTCGGTACGGTGCAAGTGAGGTTTGCCATCAAGGAAGAGGCAACCTCGTATTCCACCAACATTCAGAGGACGGAAAAGGTGACGCTGTCACCCTCTTACAGGGGAAATCGTAGCGTGAGGATAAGAATACCAAGGAAGCCAACCGAAATCAAAGCCGAGTGGTTGATTGCAGCCATTTTGGCAGCAACCGAAGACAAATCGTGAATTAGGATCGGTTGGAGAGACGAAGAGGCGAACCTGATGGGGATTCGGAGTCGAAATGTGACTTTTTGCCACATTCGAAGACATTGACCGAATCCCCTACCAGACTGAGATTGATGATGGAGGAAGGCTGAGTGTAGTGGTAGAAGGAAGACGTCCTAAGTGTTCCATTTGCGGAGCACGGGACCATATGATGGCTCAGTGCCCCATGGAATTTACTCTGAGTAAAAAAGAGGAGGAACAGAAAAAAAGGAAAGATGGAAAGGAAAATTGAAACGAGAGAGGATGGAAGTGATGCTGAGCGTGTCAGTGACGTAAAGGAGAAGGAAAGGATCGAGGTGAAAGAAGGGAGTACCGGCTTTAGAAGGAAAGAAACAAGAAGGAAAGAAGCAAAGATAAGAGAGTATCCTACAGAAAACGAGTCAAGGGAAGGACCGAACCGAAGCTAAGAATACGAAGGGACTGGAGAAAGCGAAGCTGCCGAGAGAAGGATTTGAGATGGACGAGAGAGGTATATGGATACCAGAGGGAAAATGTGATGCATTTATGGATGTATTTTTGGATCATTTGAAATGGATAAAGGAGTACCTATTTCTTTACTACCCACAAGGGGCTAAACACAGAGGGATAAAAGAGTACCGGTTGGATGTAGTGGATTACGAGAGGCTGGAAAGATCGGAGAAATAAAGGTAGGGGAACTTTCAATATTAATGTGAACTTGGAAAAAAAAGACAAGAAAAAATTACTGTGAAAAATGTGTGTAGGCTTTTTAGAAACAAAAAGAAAAGAGAGAAAAGACTGTGAAAATGTAACCACGCAACTTCGGGGATCGAGTGGGCCTTTGCGCCTTATTTTCATTCTTTCATACTATACTCTTTACTCTTTTACTTGTTTCAGTCATTTGACTGTGGCCATGCTGGAGCACCGCCTTTTAATCGAGAAACTCGACCCCGGGACTTATTCTTTGTAAGCCCAGTACTTATTCTATCGGTCTCTTTTGCCGAACCGCTAAGTGACGAGAATGTAAACACACCAGCATCGGTTGTCAAACACAGACACACAAACACTCACATATATACACATATACATATATACGACGGGCTTCTTTCAGTTTCCGTCTACTAAATCCACTCACAAGGCTTTGGTCGGCCCGAGGCTATAGTAGAAGACACTTGCCCAAGGTGCCACGCAGTGAGACTGAACCCGGAATCATGTGGTTGGTAAACAAGCTACTTACTGCGCCTATCATTCGTTTCTTTTCATTTTTCTTCCACTTTTTGTTAATTTTAGTTCCCCGAGTTTGTTTTGTCGCGTTTTGTATTTATCGAAGAGCATCTACGTGTGGCCCTTTTATAGTTAATAGGAAAAACAGAACTGCGGTAGTGATCCCCTGAAATGGCCATAGGTGTGTTTAGATTGATCTTGTGGAATTCTTTTTGCTTTTGGACTTTAACCTACCATGGTTTTAGAATCGAAATTTTTGAACGTACTCTTGTGTGAGGGGAGTAAACAAACTTCTTAATTATATTTTTAGTCGATTGATATTTTATTTTATCTTGGTTTGTTAGTCTTTGGTAGCATGGATGCGCTTTAGAATTTCTATTAATTTTTTGGTCGTTTATATTTATCTTTTTCATAGGCTGTTCCATATATAATGACGTCTGTGTGTGTGTGGAGGCGCAATGGCCCAGTGGTTAGGGCAGCGGACTCGTGGTCGTAGGATCGCGGTTTCGATTCCCAGACCGGGCGTTGTGAGTGTTTATTGAGCGAAAACGCATAAAGCTCCACGAGGCTCCGGCAGGGGGTGGTGGCGATCCCTGCTGTACTCTTTCCCCACAACTTTCTCTCATTCTTTCTTCTGTTGGCCTGCTCGCTTAGCCAGCGGGGTGGCGTCATTTGAAGGCTAAAACAATGCGAAGCGCATTGTGGCCAGCGATGTGTAACAAAATCTGATAGCCTGGTCGGTCACGGTGATATATATATATATATATGTATGCATATATTTTATTTATTACACTATTGTATGACTGAGCGCCTTCGCGTCGATTCGATTCGATTCGATCCGTTCGTTTCGTTTCGTTTCTTCTTCTTCTCCCAGTACAGTTTATATATATATATATATATATATATATATATATATATATATATATATATACAGACTTTTGTGTACATGTATATTTTTATATGTTGAAGAACCATGATCACATTTATGTATGATCAAATGCTTGTGGTATGGTGCTGTATATAAAGTCGTTGACTCGAATTTGATGCTTGTTCTATGATCAATGTTTCTTTATCTCTGTCGCAATTACACACGAGCACTTCCTTCTTGGACGCTGGCTGAGAATCACAGCCATAGGCAAACGAAAGGGTCTCTGTGTGATCGTCACACACACATCCACTTACATATATATGTGTGTATCTGCTATACCTTTTTCGATTTTCTCCGTTTATTTCTGTGTTCCTTTCTGTCGAAGAGCGTAGACTCAAAACGTTAAAGACTTTCTCACTTCTCGAGCGTTAGACTAATACATTTGTTTGTTGTTTACACCACCTGTCTTCTTACTATATATATGTATATATGCATGTGTGTACTTGTATATATGTACGTGTGTGGATACATATATATACGTGTATGTACACACACATATATATATATACGTGTACACACACACATGTGTACGTGTGTACACATATATATAGACGTTTGTGTACACACACATATATATATAGACGTTTTACTTTTTTGTCTTACTTGTTTCAGTCATGTGACAGCGGCCATGTTGGAGCACCGCCTTTAGTCGAGCAAATCGACCTCAGGACTTATTTTTTGGAAGCCTAGTACTTTATTCTGTCGGTCACTTATGCCGCTAAGTTATGGAGACGTAAACACACCAGCATCGGTTGTCAAGCGATGTTGGAGGGGACAAACACACACATATACATACATATATACGACGGGCTTCTTTCAGTTTCCGTCTACCAAATCCAATCACAAAGCTTTGGTCGGCCTGAGGCTATAGTGGAAGACACTTGCCCAAGATGCCACGCAATGGGACTGAACCCGGAACCACGTGGTTGGTAAGCAAGCCACTATAAATTTTGCGTATCGTAGAAGTTTAAGGCACATAAATTTTATTTTAACAACAAACTCTTATCTGGACCCCCAAGGGTCACATGGACGCTGCTTGAGAACCACTGCCACAGGCAAACGAAAGGTTCTCTATGTGATCGTCAGGCATGCTAGAAACAACAGCTGTATTTCTCTCATTATACCTTCTCTGTCATAAGAAAGGAAAGGGTTTGTCGATCAGTCGTTGATGAGATTTTCACAGCTGGATTGGATTTGAGCGTAACTCTGCTGGGTTAGGACGGAGATGGAGGTTAAAACAAAAACACTACCACCACCATGACCACCACCACCGACAACAGCAATAACGAATAATTATCTCAACACGACTAAGTATAGTTAAATTGCATTTGTAATATGTTGTCTAGTGAGAATTATAATGAATGTCTATTGATGTTTATCAGATAATCCTCTCGGTAAGATTAAGCATAACAGATTACGTCATAAGCTGTGTGGCGTAATCTCTGATTAATATCCTCTCTCTTTACACATCATTACAAAGTATTTTCACCCAGAGATTGGGCAGCACTAATTCATATATTTACAATCACGTAAATAGATTAAATTGTGATTTGATGTAAAAAAAAAATAAAAAAAGCACAATGAAAATAAATCTATTTACTTAATCTGGTTGTAAATTAGCTTAATTGTTTAAATTACGGGGATATGCATTTAGATTTGTAGAAAAAATACCTTTGGCATTTCGTAAGCACAAGTTTGTCTTAGTCTTTTGTATATTCCATCTATTTGTGTGTATTTTTACAAGTGATTTGTTTAAATGTATGACACGCTTTAGATAACTTTTTAACAGATATTTGTACAGATTAAGATATAGACAAAACACACCGCCCTGTTTGACACCACGAGCTGGTCACTGCGTACTTTTACTAGAGTTCGTTCTCTTGTATGTACTTAACCAAAACCAGCAGTGGGCGCAGGCGTGGCTCTGTGGCAGGAAATTTGCTTCCTAACCACATGGTTCCGGGTTCATGGTTACGTCCCCGTAAGCCAGCTGTTTGGCAGACGATTCCGATGGAATAAGTCCCAAGCTTTACAAAACGAAAATATTGGGGTCAATTCGTTCATGTATACACAGACATAGATTAGTGATAAGAGGCAGATAATGTTAGGTTTATATATATATATATATATATATATATATATAACGAATGTGATTTCAGCTTTTCGAAATTCGGTTCGGCATTTCTCATTTTACTGCCGACTGAGACTGCGCTTGCGCGGTGAATTTTGAAAATTTATAACATATAATGATGAGGCACGTGTTATTTGTCTCTAAATTATATGTTAATTGTTAAGGTACGGTTACTGATGAGGATTCGCCTAGCAAATTATTTTATTTGCTAAAATAATCTGAAACCTAGGTATGACCGTAAAAAGATAACAAGGTAAAAGTTTTTATTTTTCTTTCCCTTTGAAAAGTGCTCTTTAAAATGTGGTTTTGGTCGTTTTGACTGCTTCTTCTAGCGTGTAAAAATTACCTATTAAAGGTAGTTTTCTCTTGTGTTTAAATGTACACTATTTTATATATGGTTAGGGCAGCGGACTCGCGGTCGTTGAATCGCGGTTTCGATTCCCAGACCGGGCGTTGTGAGCGTTTATTGAGCGAAAACACCTAAAGCTCCACGAGCCTTCGGCAGGGGGTGGGGTGGCAATCGCTACAACTTTCTCTCACTCTTTCTTCTGTTGGCCTGCTCGCTTAGCCAGCTGGGTGGCGTCATTTGAAGGCTAAAACAATGCCAAGCGCATTGTGACCAGCGATGTGCATATTCTTTTATATATATATATATATATATATACATATAAGAATGTGTGTGTAAAAACGATTACTTGGTGTATATTTTTGATATACAGCAAATGGTGAATTCCATGAAAGTGACGATGTAAATGAGAGAGGATAGGTTATGAATCATTGAGGTAAAGGATTATTCATTGGCTGAAACCATTCAACTTTCCTCCAGCCCTTCCCCACCCATGGATGCGAGCACTGATTATCTGTTTCTTGGTTCAATCTTCGAACTGTGGCCATGGTAAGACCTCGCCTTGAAGGGCTTAGTTGAGAAAAAAACATCCACCCCAGTACTTATTTTTTAAGTCTAACATTCTATCGGTCTTTTTTGCCGAACCGTCAAGTGATAACACTACTTTTGCTGTCAGGACTACAGGATTACGTGGTTTCGGCCTCTTTTGGCTTTGTCATTGGTAAATACCTGGCTGCTGGAAATTGCAGTAACTGCCACACTTGCGATATACATAGAAAATTTGAGCCCAAAGCGGCACTGGTATCGCTAAAAGCCAGTGATGTAGAACAACTATAATACACAAACATGACGGGCTTCTTTCAGTTTCCGTCTACCAAATCCACTCACAAAACATTGACTGGCCCGGAGCGAGAGAAGACACTTGCCCAAGGCGCCATGCAAGTGGGACTGAACCCAGAACTGCGATGTTGGAAAGCAAACTTACAACATAGCCTGATTGAGCAGACCCCTAACGTAAACCTTCCAGTCACCATCTGTTTCTAACTAGAGCAAAGATATCTTCTAAAATATGTTTCTTTATGAAGGTGGTAATCAGTGTTGCTATTTCTAGCATGTCGTTCTACCGCACAGAAACCTCTCCAGTTGCTTTAGTTCTGTTCTAGCAGATAAGTGTGGTAGCCGTGGCCACCCTGTCGATTTCTAAATCCTTGACTACCTTATCCAATGTGCTCAACTTCAGTTTTAAGATACTATACGAGTTGATGCAGATGGGACTGTTATTTTTAGCATTCTGAGCGACCGCTCAGAGGTTCCCGCGTTGGTTCATGTTTTAGTTAACTCTGGGAGTACCATATCATTCTTTTATGGAATATTGGTACTCGAAGCACATCACACACAGCACAAGGCCAATAATTTCCCGACCCCAGTGCACAACTGGTACTTATTTTATTTACACTGAAAGGATGAAAGGCAAATTTGACTTCGGCGGAATTTGAACTCAGAACGTAAAGACTGACGAAGTCCCGCTCAGCATTTTGTCTAGCGTACTAACGATTCTGCCAATTTTGCTTCTCAACCACATGGTTACTGGTTCATTCCCAATGTGTGGCACCTTGGGCAAATGTCTTCTACTACAGCCTCGGGTCGACCAAAGCCTTGAGAGGATTTGGTAGACAGAAACTGAAAAGAAGCCCGTCATATGTATGTGTGTTTTGCCCCCATCCCAAGCTTGATAACCGATACTGGTGTATTTACGTTCCCATAACTTAGTAGTTCGTCAAAAGGGACCAATAGAATAAGTATCAGGCTTAGAAACAACTGGGGCTGATTGGCTTACATAAGCCTAGATAGATGATACACTATCTGAATAAAAGACAGGGTGGTCGTAGCTGGAATGTCTTTGATTAAATAAACACATTAGGTTATGTAGTCTTGGATTGATGATATATCTGAATGAAAGGCAGGATGGGCAAGGGTGAGACCTCTTTGATAAATAAGAAACAAAAAAAAATTCCATTGGCTTATGTAGTTCTAGATATCTGTATAGAAGACAGGAAGGTCACAGCTGGAATGTCTTTGATAAATATAAACCTGGATAGATGATATACTACTGCCTGAATAAGATTGGATGGTCGTTGCTGGAACAATTCTGACTGGGCGGTCTTAACTCTTCAGCATTTAAGCTGGCCAAATCTGGTCCAAATGGTCTACGTGTTTTGTGCTCAAATCAAGCCAGATCCAGCTTCTCACACTTACCCTACAGTGTCGTCCTTGGACTCTCAAAAGCTGTGAGAATAATGCATGATTAATTCAAAACAATGTGGATAAATAAACATTGACATTTGATAGAATAATTTGAATGCTAACGGATTAAACAACAATTCAATGATTATTGAGTGAGATAGGACAGAAGAAAGACAGCGACAATACATGACAAGATGTACATCTTGCAAAAGAAAGATCCAGAAGTCATTGGTGGAATTCATTAAATTTACAAATTTTTATTCTCCAGTTTCTATGTTGTCATAGAAACCACCCTTATGATACATAGTTTGTGACGTTTTCATCTTTATAGAGCCACCCACTTTCTCGTATTTACACATCATCCAGGCTTGTTTTTTTTTTCCAAAAAATTAGAATAGTAAAAAAAAAAAATTAAAAAAATATTTTGAAAAAAATTTATAATTAATTAATGAATAAATGAGAAGAAAAAATTTAAAATTACCAAAGAAAAAGAAAATTGTATAATAATAGTAATAATGATAATAATAATAATGATATTATTATTATTATTATAATTATTATTAATGATGATAATTAATCATAACAGCAAGAATTATAATAATGATAATGATAAATAAATTAATTAGAAGTAAAAAAAAAAAAATCAAATTTAAAACATCACTATAGAGATATTATCTGACTAATTGTAGACGATCCTATTGGCCAAGATTGGGTGTTAGTGAGAGGTAAAGAAGCAGTGATAGAAATGTCAAAGACAAGTTTAGAGAGAGAGGAGGAGGAGGAGGCAGCTAGTGTAGTTTTAAGAGAGGAGGAAGATAGAGGAGAGTGAGGAAGTGGTTGCTGAGAAATATATCAGAGATGAAGGATGTAGTGTGTAGGAAAAAAAAAAAAAGAAAAAAAAGGCAATTAAGTAGAAACAAGAGAGAAGAGGTGGACTTTGTATCTTTACACCTGTTTCTGTCATTTGGAATTGGT
>NC_043022.1:24066165-24113665 GCF_006345805.1 Octopus sinensis
GTTTGTAAGGAGGGAACTGGCTAATTGAGGTGGTGTGAATGGTCTAGCAGACAATTTTCTTTTTTTTGAATAAAATTAGGAATTGATTTAAGAATTTTAGAGAAATACATTGAAACAAGAAATTGAAGGTGGTTGAGAGAGATAGGGGGCAGTGGGTAGGGTACAAGAGATAGAAAATTTAGAAAGATGTACTTGTTTTATTTTATTTATTTTTTTGTAAAAAAAAATTCATCTCTAAATTGATTTTTTTTTTTTTTTCTTCATGGCCAGAATTTTCACAGCTTTGCAACCAATTCCAAATTTGGACAAAAACAAAGCAAAGAGAGAGAAAAAAAAATCAATAATAATGATAATAATAATAATAATAACAGCTGTAATAAAATCGAAGATTTACCAAAAAAAAAAAAATCAAAACAAAAAAAACATGAAATGAAATCTTTCGTCAATATTTTCTTTGTCTTTTAAATTTTCTTTAAGAAATGATCCTTTCTCTGCATACATTCCCATCTCTGGCTAGCTATGTGTACTGCTCAGGTCAGCTCAACTAGTTATGCGCTGGTCAGCTGTTAATTATGCACTGGTGAACTCAGTATATTTTTTTGCTTTTTTCTTTTTGTGTGTGTGAGTGTGAGTGTGTGTGTGTGTGTGTGTGCTGGTCAGCTCAGCTACTTATACACTGGTCCGTTCAGCTAAATAATTCACGATGAGCTCAGCTGGTTTTGCACTGGTCAATTCAGTTAAGTTATATATGCTGGCTTGAGCTCAGCTAGTTTACGCGCTGGTCACTTCAGCTAGCTATGCACTAGTCACCTCAGCTAGTATTTATGCGCCGGTCAGCCAGCGAGAACGGCTGAAAAGCAAATCCAGCCATTTTCCATCTGTATAGCTCCACTTCACCAGCTTTTTTTTTTTTTTGTGTGTTTTTTTAACAGTCTGCTGACTTAAAATTGGAGAAGGGGGGAGGGTTTGAAATTTCAAGTTTTTAATCTGTTAAAATTCATTAAATTTATTTATTATTATTATTATTTTTTTTTTTTTTTTGCAAAATAGGCAAAATAGAATGAGTTATTACATTGAGCAATCACATGAACGGTGTACTGGTGTGCCAGGTGCTAACCACCAGCGATTTTACAGAGGTTCCTATAGGTGCATATAACATGTGACACTCACTAGATGCTAGGGAAAGGCGGCTGACCCCCTAGTTCTTCCTGACAACACGAGCGGTGGCGGGGAGGCAGGGGGAGGAGAGGGGCGGGGATGGCGGGGAGATAGAGATAGAAAGAAAGAGAAAGAAAAAGGCTTGGTTGTCGGACGGGCAAGGGGCAACCTCCTGCCAACCTAGACAGGTCTTGCAGCACACTAAAATACACGCATGCATACGCACACAGAGACGCACGCACATACAAACGCGCTCGCACACACACACACACGCACACACAAACTTCTCGCTCTCTTTCATGGAACTACAAACAACACAACAATAACAACAACAGCAGCATCATCAAACAGCAGGTGGCCTGATGTGGTTTCTCTGTTTTTTTGGTTCAGTAAGATTTGTTTGTTTAAATACAACAATCTCCCAGTCAGTTATTTTTATC
Organism: Octopus sinensis; assembly: GCF_006345805.1. Lineage (NCBI taxonomy): Eukaryota > Metazoa > Mollusca > Cephalopoda > Octopoda > Octopodidae > Octopus > Octopus sinensis. The sequence continues at coordinate 24,067,764 of NC_043022.1, forward strand.
ATCTTTCTATCTTTGGTGCTGCCATATATAGGAAGTGTTGTGGCTATCAATCATCGTCAAAAACCATCATTTTAATTTTTTCATATATTTATTTATTTATTTTAAATTCTGCAAAGTCCTGGAAGCTTTTCAGCGTGGCCAGTCTTCGAGTCTCACCAAAGAACCGTACACAGTACAGTGAAAGACCTACACACAATATTCACGGTATCAAAATCAATGTCTTTTCTTTCCATCACAATTAAACAGAAAAAAAAGCACTTTCTTACAATGAATTGGTTTTTATTAAAAAAAAAAAAGAAAAAAATTGTTTTTTTCTTCTTCTTCTTCCTCAAATTTCAAAAAAAAAAAAAAGTGTGTTTTTTGTTCCAATAAATTTTTAAATACAATTCCATCAAATAGTTTTGAGTTAGTCCTATCTAGAATGAGCCTCAGGATCCGTAGAGCTAGAATGGCTATCTCGTTTGTCTTTCAACTCATTTGCACTGTCTAATGGACTATTTGCCTTTGATTTTGAACTGGCGGGAGAGTTTGTATGACTGCGAGGATGTGATGTAGTCGATGAGGGAATCAGAGGGGGTGGGGCCCCTGGTATACTCGCTGGGGAGTTACTCTTACTAGAATGGTTGACCATAGGACTGACGGTGCGGGGGAAATGTCCGACCGACAACGGATCAACGGCTCTCAATGCCGGCAGTTTGTTTTGCTCGTACTCGTAGCGTTCTCGTTCAAAGAACGGCATGCGTTCAAACATCCGTTCTCTTAGATAAAGGTCTCGCATGTGTTCGCGCTCTCGCTCGCGTTCAATATCTCGTAAGTCTAATCGGTGATGCGCAACATCGAAACCTTTCTCGTAGTGACTCCAAACCCCGAGCTGTGGACGTTCGTTACTGAAATATCGTGGTCCAATCATGCGTGCCCTTTCCAGCATGTTGACAGGCATGGTGGCTGCAGTATGGGATAGGGGGCCAAACAAATACTCGTTACTTCGTAACAGTTTATCGCGTTCGAGTAGTTGAGCCTCTTCCTCTCGGCGTTCCTCTTTGATCTTTATGCTGACCTTCTCTTCGTGGCGTTTATCAACCACCTCAGCTTTGGCTGCTTCAAGCCGACCGTTTCTTATCGGGGAACGAGATCGGGATCGCGACCGACGTCTTTCTGCTTCTCTGTATCTGTCGCTTCGATCCTTCTCCCTACCACGGTCAATATCAAGACTGGTTAACCTCTCGAGGTTTCTTCTTTCTCTGAAAATAGTAAAAGAAAAACACATTTAGAAGCAAAACCAGAAGGGTTGATATTAGAACAATTTTAAATAGCAAACATTTCATAGGTGGCTGTGTGGTAAGTAGCTTGCTTACCAACCACATGGTTCCGGGTTCAGTCCCACTGCATGGCACCTTGGGCAAGTGTCTTCTACTATAGCCTCGGGTCGACCAAAGCCTTGTGAGTGGATTTGGTAGACAGAAACTGAAAGAAGCCCGTCGTATATATATATATATATGTGTCTGTGTTTGTCTCCCCAACATCGCTTGACAGCCGATGCTGGTGTGTTTATGTCCCTGTAAACTAGCGGTTCGGCATAAGAGACCGATAGAATAAATACTAGGCTTACAAAGAATAAGTCCTGGGGTCGATTTGCTCGACTAAAGGCGGTGCTCCAGCATGGTCACAGTCAAATAACTGAAACAAGGAAAAGAGTATATGAAACAAACTACTAGCCTTTCTTGACTACTCCAGAAGGTAATTAACAGTGACAGGGATTTAAGTATAAAATCATACAACAGCTAACAATCTTGTTGATTCTGTTGGAACAATCTCTTGTAACAGGTAACAAGAGCCAATGAGGGAGCCCTACAAGGTCTCACAAGTTGCTAGAAATAGAAACTACATCCTACTTCCGAGAAAAAAAGGATATATTGGATGTGGTCATATTTACAATATTATGTCTGAAAACTAAATGACAAGATGGTCATGGCTAAGACCTTTCAGTATAGGTCTGCTGGGTCAAAATTGACCAAAGGCTAAACAACAATATCTATAACCATTAATACAGATCATTTAATATTCCTCATCCATGCTGGCAATGGGTTGGATGGTTTGACAGGAGCTTGCAAGCCATAGGACTGCACCAAGCTCCAATGTCTAATTCTCCACAATTTACAGAGTGGACTGGGTGCTTTGTACATGGCATCAGAACTGGTGAGGTCTAGCACCACTCAAAACTTAGAAAATTTTTTTTCTAATTTCTAGAGCATAAACCTAATTACACACTGTCTGTTTGCTTCTGTGTTGATAAATTATTTTGCACCATACATTACATGGGTAAAATAAAAGAAACAGCCAGAACTGGGATGTCTTTGATTAGGGTCGACCAAGATCAAAGCAGTTAGGGGTCACTAACAGGAAGGTCATGGCCGGAACCAAAGAGCAAATCTACGTACCGTTCACGTTCTTCTTCTTTCCTTCTGTCATGCAGACTCAGCTCCCTCTCCCGCTCCTTCTCCCGTTCATCGGTTTTGGGCCACGTTGGCGGAGTAGGGAAAGATGAAGGTGTCTTGTGTAAGCGGTTCCATTCTGGAGACAGTGTTGACATGCTGGACAGTTCTCTGGCACCATTAAATAAACTATTTCCTGCAAGACACAAAGAGAACGGGTTAAAGATTTAGAAGTCTTTAGAATACAAGCAAAAAATAGGGATTCAGTCAGAAATGTGATGACATTAAGATCATTGGGGGGGGACACACACACAGAAGGAGACTTTAAGGGGGTCCACCAACCGTCAATATCTCTGTTTATATATATTATCATCTGACGCCATGATAGATTGTGGTGGGAGGAGAGGAGAGTGGTAGGGAAGGTGGTGATGATGGGATAGGGGGCAGACAGCGTAACAGAGAGAGAGAGAGACAATGATGATGTGGAAGGAGAGAGAGAAGTCAAAGGAGAGAGCAGCAGCATAGAGAGAAGGTGGAGGACTAACTGGTAAGAGAGAAGGGAGTACACGTAAGTGCTACTCAAAAGCTGTGTATATATAATATATAAGTGATAGGTATAAAATCATACAACAGCTAACAATCTTGTTGATTCTGTTGGAACAATCTCTTGTAACAGGTAACAAGAGCCAATGAGGGAGCCCTACAAGGTCTCACAAGTTGCTAGAAATAGAAACTACATCCTACTTCCAAGAAAAAAGGATATATTGGATGTGGTCTTATTTACAATATTATGTCTGAAAACTAAATGACAAGATGGTCACGGCTAAGACCTTTCAGTATAGGTCTGCTGGGTCAAAATTGACCAAAGGCTAAACAACAATATCTATAACCATTCATACGTAATGTGTGATTACTGGATTGTAGAGAAAGGTAAATTCAGCATAAGGTAGAGGGGACAGGTTTCACAAGGTAAACTGTTGACGTTTAAAGTAAGTAGTTCTTACCTAGACCAGGGAAGCCAACACTGTACGGAGATGGCCGTGCAAATGGTGATACACCTGAAATACAAGCAAAAAATAGGGATTCAGTCAGAAATTTGATGACATTAAGATTACTGGGGGCAGGAGACTTTAAGGGGGTCCGCCAACCGTCAATATCTCTGTTGATATATATTATCATCTGATGCCATGATAGATCGTTAGCCACTACACACATTTTTTTCTCTCCTTGTTTTTTCTGTGTCCCTTTCTGTAGAAGAGCATAGGCTCGAAACGTTATACTAATACAGCTGTTTGTTTTGTACACCACCTGTCTTCGTCTTTTGTTTTTTTTTCATAAACTGTCCCTATATTTTATCATCTGTATGTTTGTATGACAGTACATTCAATAATGTCACACACGACAATAGATACAATATATTATACACACACAACAGTAGACAGAGTATATTACACACATACGTGAGAGTACATACAGTGCCTCACACACACATACAGAAAAATACAGGCATGCCTCAACTTAGGTCATCTCAAGTTGTGTCTTTCTCGACTTCACATTGGTTTTTTTTCTTTCTTAAAAAAAATGACTAGAAAGAAATAAACCTCAACTTGAGTCAATCTATCTGACTTTAACATCAGTATCAAGTAAACATATTTAAAAACATAGAAATTCAAAAAGAACCTAAAACCCAACACTGAAGTAGAAAATCAAATAAAACACGTGTAAATCATTTAAAACACACATAAGGCAAATCACCATCATTTAATGTTCGCCTTCCATGTTAGAACGGGTTGGACAGTTTGACAGGAGTCAGCCAGGTGGGAGATTGCACTAGGCTTTGGTATAGTTTTTACAGTTAAATGCCCTTCCTAATACTAACCACCTTGCTGAGTGGACTCAGTGCTTTTTACGTGGCACCAGCACAGGAGAGGTCGGTTTCGGCATAGTTTTTACAGCTGGATGCCTTTCCAAATGCCAAACACTTCACAGTGTGGTCTGGATGCTTCTTACGTGGCACCTGCAGAGTCACCAAATAACTTGCAAGACAAGGAATCCTTGAGAGGGGGACAGGGAATCTTGTGCCAGATGATGAAAGGTTAGGGTGTTACATTGTTTTTCAAGTCAAGTCAAATTTTTTGGAACTGATTCTGATGTAAGTTGAGGTGTCCCTGTATAAACAATATCTCACTCATACACACGCAACAGTAGATTTGAATCAGTGAGACCCTAAGGACCTTACCTATATGAGCTGGGTTTAAAAAGCTGCTGTGGTGTGTGGGCCCTGAATCAAATGGAGGTCTTGTAGATCCTGAAACGAAACAGAATATATAATAATGAGTGTTTATTTATTCACATTGTTTCAAATTAATCAATGTAGTTGACAACGAAACTTGAATGCTGAAGGGTTAACTTGTACAAACTCTTTAACACAAAACCAAAGGGAAAGGTCCGACTTACCCATGAAAGGACTTATAAGTGCAGGCTGAGCGCTGCTCCCTAAATCTGGAGGACGATGTATATTACTGTTGGGTAAAAGATGGGTAGGGGGTCGCAGTGGGTCTATAACTGGTTTTGTGTCTGCACCACCCTTCTGTGCTTCGTGTTGTTTCTGCTGGTGGTGGTAGATGCGCCAGGCAACCTGCACATGCACTGCACACCATTTACCAGTTTTCTAGAATAGAAAAAATACAGAACAAGATGAATTACATCAAGATCATTAACATCATCATCAATATATATATATATACATTAGTTTCAAATTTTGGCACAAGGCCAGCAATTTCGGGGGAGGTGTTAAGTCGATAACTTCGACCCCAGGACCCAACTGGTATTTATTTTATTGACTCTGAAAGGATGAAAGGCAAAGTTGATCTCAGCAGCATTTGAACTCGGAATGTAAAGCCAGATGAAATGTTGCTAAGTATTATGCCTGGTGTGCTAATGATTCTGCCAGCTTGCCGCATTCATCAATATATACATGTTGTTAGTTATTCCATCAAGTCAGTTTAGTCATTGGACGGTTTGACAGGAGTCAGCCAGGTGGGAGGCTTTGGCATGGTTTTTACAGTTAGATGCCCTTCCTAATACTAACCACCTTGCAGAGTGAACTCAGAGCTTACGTGGCACCAACACAGGAGAGGTCAGTTTCGGCATAGTTTTTACAGCTGGATGCCCTTCCAAATGCCAAACACTTCACAGTGTGGCCTGGATGCTTCTCATGTGGCACCTGCAGAGTCACCAAATAACTTGCAAGACAAGGAATCCTTGAGAGGGGGACAGGGCATCTTGTGCCAGATGATGAAAGGTTAGATGATAGCTTAAAGCATGATGTGTTAAGTGTAGTATTGATATTAGGTGTGAGTGTGTGTGTCGATATATCTTCTGAGCTGGTTGCTTGTGCACATGCACACACGTTTTGTAATTAGCACCTGCACGATAAAATAAAGGGGAAGGCAGCTGAGCAACAATCATGTAGTTATTAGTTTATTATGGAATTTAATGTTGTCGGTTACTCATATAAGAGCTTGAAAAAGTAAAAGACCCACAGTGGGGGTGGGCATGGCTGGAGATGAAGTGAAAAGGGTATGTAGTTACCTTTGGTGTCACTGGAGAAGGACCAGGTTTCACACGTTCTCGAAGAGACAGTAAAGCTGGGTCAGATGATATACCCCCAGGATTGATGGTCTGTGGAGACAATGGTGACATTTAAAAACATGTTGAGTTATGACACAGAGCTGGGGTGGATGACATAATTGTAGTAATAGCAAGCAGAAAGGGTGGTGGTGGAAGATAACAGCTGTGGCATGTGATGGAAAGACAGGTATGACATGATTGTACAGGTAGTAAGAGACTGTAAATGGAGGATGACAGATGTGCTTGTGTGATTGTAAGGATAGTAAATATTAACATAATTGTATGGGAGTAGATGCAGGTGGGTGAGGGGGGGGCAGGTGTGGTATGCGAGAGTAAAGTTTGTTAATGGGGAGGAGACAACAGGTGTGGCAAGCTCTCATTCTATACCATAGAGAAGTACAAAGCAACTCATTAACACCATATAGTTAATTAGGTAATCTTGATCTCCAACTTAATGAGGAGGTTGTGTTAGAACACAGAGTACTGCTTCGTTTACCTTGAGAGGATCTCTCATAAGGTTTCATGAGAATTCTCTGCTGTGGCCACTGGAACTGTCAGATCATGTAATTTCACCCTGCTGTGGGTTTCTCAGTGACAGATATCCAGCAGCAGATAACAGCTGAATCTCCCTTCAGCGATATACAAAATCTCGGTGTCTACTCGAGCAAATAGCTAGAGGGTGTATTAAAAAAATAATTAATAGTGAAAGAAACAGAATACTATTAATAAATACCCAAAGGTTAAATTGGAAGTCAAGATTACCTTTTGCTATTAATACTGCTCTTCTGTTGCTTTGAATAATTTAATTACGGTTTTGTTAGACCCTGTTTTGCTAATTTCAAATCCTCCCACTAGTTTTGGTCATGTTACTCCCACACACTTATACACATACAGAAGCAAATGATCCCTATTATGCACCCTATGTCTAATTATGAATTTTAGATCTTCCACTACTACTACTGCAGTCACCACCACGCTTGTAATTATTATCACTAACATAACATGTTAACATTACCACTAACCCCTCCACCACCACCATTACCATAAACGACAAACACTTTAATTAACATCATTACTGTTACCCCACCTCCTCATATTGCTACTGCAGCTCGTCTCAATAAACAACCTACCACCATCAACCCTAGAATTATCCTCTCCCTTACTACAACAACCCCCTTTTCCTCTGCTAATTAACAGGCTGAAAGCCACCCCCTTTAATCCTATTAGTACAAAGATGATGATAGCTGCCAATATTGAGACATCAGTAGCTGGTAATCTAGTGATATTTAGCTGGTGGAGTATGTGTGAAAGACTGACCATGGTCCTTGGCTTGAGAGCACAAGGATGACCTCGTCTTCGTTCCAAGGATGTCTGCAAGAGTGATTGATACGAAGTCAAGAGATCAGGATGTCCTGAGATGGGAGGAGGTCGGAAATGATTGCCCACGCTGGAGGCAAGTACTCTATGCAAGGGGATCGAAATAATCATGGGGAAACTGGATCTTGCCAGCAAAGAAAAGCCCACTTGAAGAACAGAAAAGTGTAGAGAGCTTCTTCAAATGCAGCCGCTATGTGCAAAACTTCCACTGCTGCATGGGCTCGTATAGTCACAGTGGGTGCGGCACCACCGTCAGCAGCTGACACGAAATTCTCCAGGTTCAGACCCATGGTCTTTCAAGACCAATGAATGCCTGTCTGTCTGTGTGTGTATGTGTTTATCATCCACATCATCATAGTTTAACATCCCCTTTTTTCCATGTCAGCTCTGAATGGTGGATGTTGAAAGCAATGACCAAACCCTCTCTTTACACTAAATGAATGGGGTTTTACTAGTTGTTGGGGATCACAGAGTTTGTATTGACAGTAAAAGAACAGAGGGGGAGAAAAGGGAGGAATCTGTTATGCCACTTAATATTTGAACAATAATAATCATAATGATGATGATAATCCTTTCTAACATAGGGCACAAGGCCTCAAATTCGGGAGAGAGTTGGGGACTAGTTTATTGCATCGACCCCTGAAAGGATGAAAGATGAAATTGACTAAAATAATAATAATAATAATGGTAATATATTTGTTGTGCAAGATTTTTTATGTGAAATTGTGTGTTGAAACAGATATTGTTGTATTTAGGAATGGCCAAAATAAGATTAAGATTCTCTTTTACTCTTTTCAGTCATTTGACTGCGGCCATGCTGGAGCACCACCTTTAATCGAGCAACTCGACCCCGGGACTTATTCTTTTGTAAGCCCAGTACTTATTCTATCAGTCTCTTTTGCCAAACCGCTAAGTAACGGGGACATAAACACACCAGCATCGGTTGTCAAGCGATGCTAGTGAGACAAACACAGACATACAAACGCACACACACACACACACACACATATATATATATATATATATACATATATATGACGGGCTTCTTTCAGTTTCCATCTACCAAATCCACTCACAAGGCTTTGGTTGGCCTGAGGCTATAGTAGAAGACACTTGCCCAAGGTGCCACGCAGTGGGACTGAACCGGGAACCATGTGGTTGGTAAGCAAGCTACTTACCACACAGCCACTCCTGCGCCTATCAATGTAAAAAATAAATAACGCTGAAACAAAGTAACACCAAATATATATAGTGTGCGTGTTTTTATTGGCTAAACTGGCAAAATGACCATTCCTAAATACAAAAATTATGGTAATAAATGTAGGGAAATAAAAGCAAGAAATATAGAAGAATTACTTTAGGTTGAAAAGCCCCAGGTATGCCAGAATTTAAGGGGGCAGTTCCTGGAGCAGCTGGGGTCAGCAGTGAGGGTAAAGCATAACTGAGTCCCGGAATCTGTGGAACGATAGAAGAAATTTTTATTAGTTTGGTTGGTTTAGCATTCAAATGAAGTTATGGTTATACATACATACATATACTCTTTACTCTCTTTTACTTGTTTCAGTCAGTTGACTGCGGCCATGCTGGTGCACCACCTTTAGTCAAGCAACTCGATGCAGGACTTATTCTTTGTAAGCCCAGTACTTATTCTATTGTCTCTTTTGCCGAACCGCTAGGTTACGGGGACATAAACACACCAGCATCGGTTGTCAAGCAATGCTAGGGGGACAAACACAGACACACAAACATACATACACACATATATATATATATATATACATACATATATACGACAGGCTTCTTTCAGTTTCCGTCTAACAAATCCACTCACAAGGCTTTGGTTGGCCCGAGGCTATAGTAGAAGACACTTGCCCAAGGTGCCACGCAGTGGGACTGAACCTGGAACCATGTGGTTGGTAAGCAAGCTACTTACCACACAGTCATATTTACACACACGCAAACACAGCTACATACACAAACATGTGTATGTCTTGCCACACACACACACACACACACACACACACCATGTCCACACTACAGTCATAGCAATAACAGTTGCAAATGTTGAAAAGAGTGAATAACTTACTCCTTGGCGGTAGAATGAGGGCTCATATCGGGGGATTTTCTCAAACTGCAAGTAAAAATATGGAAATACTGGATAAGAACAGAGTGAAACAGGATCAAGAAAGAAAGGTAAACCCACAAAAATATAACACACACACAAACGATCTCTGTAACTGGAGAAGGGGGGAAAAAAAACAAACACTGAATACTTTTACAAGGATGGAACCTTTGTCCAAGGAGTATATGTGCTGCTGTGTCCATGTCTTTACCCACAAGACCATTGAGACAACAACAATTTCTAGTTTGAAAATAATATATTTAAACCTATAAAACTAATGTAATCACCAATCATTAAAATAGATTTAAGTATCACATTTTTGGTATAAGTAGTATTACTGGCCTTATAGGCCAGAGGATAAGGGGGGTGGCTTACAAACAAGACAGTGGGGTAGACAGTAGGCGTTTTGCTCGTGATCACCAGTCCATCAGATGTAGTTACACATCGCATTGTTTTAGCCTTCAAATGACGCCACCCCACTGGCTAAGCGAGCAGGCCAACAGAAGAAAGAGTGGGAGAAAGAGTGGTGAAATAGTACACCCCCTGCTGGAGCCTCGTGGAACTTTTAGGTGTTTCCGCTCAATAAACATTTACAACACATATATATATATATTTATATATATATATATATACACACACATATATAAAAAAGCCAAGAATAAACATTTTAGAAACCAAATAGCAAGAATTATGTGAAAATACGTATAAAAACCTTCAAACAAGACCAAAACCTAAAATCCAACAGTGGGAACATTATTTCATCATTTTTGGAGCCAACCCATTTGAGCTTACTCCATGATTCCAAGACACAAACTTCCTGATTTATACTAATGTAAATGAAAACCTTTCATCAAAATTCTAAGTTAATTTATATTTGACAATCATATTATTATTATTATCATTATTAAGGCAGTGAGTGTGAAGAATTGCTACCACACCGAACTAAATGCTTAGTGGCATTTTGTCCATCTTTATGTTTTGAGTTCAAATACTGCTGAGGTCGACTAAAAATGGCTGGCCTTGTGCCAAATTTCCACCTCATCATTATTATTATTATTATCATTATTATTAGCCCGTCGTATATATGTATATATATGTGTGTGTGTTTGTGTGTCTGTGTTTGTCTCCCCAACATCGCTTGACAACCGATGCTGGTGTGTTTACGTCCCCGTAACTTAGCGGTTCGGCAAAAGAGACCGATAGGCTAAGTACTAGGCTTACAAAGAATAAGTCCTGGGGTCGATTTGCTCGACTAAAAGGCGGTGCTCCAGCACGACCGCAGTCAAATGACTGAAACAAATAAAAGAGAAAGAGAGAGAGGTGGTGCCCCAGCATGGCCACAGTCTAATGATTGAAAAAAAGGTAAAAGATATCAAAGTGATGTCTGGTTACATTCAGGGTACTCTTGGGCAATAATATTGTGCGGCTGATTACAGAGTTTACTGATGATGGTTCAAAAACTTACCAGGTGCTGCGCATTGTTGGGCAGTAGAGAAGGTGAGAATGGAGGGGTGCTTAGACCAATCGTGTGTTGGTGTGTGTGTTGATGTTGATGCATATGTTGATGTTGGTGTTGGTGCATCTCTGTCCTCATGTAGGAGGCCGGTCCGAGCGGAGCGGTTCGGTCATGGGCCAACAACCGGTTGCTCACTTCACGTTGCAAATAGTCAGCATCTATGAGAGAACAAAGAAAGGAGGTTAATAAAGAGGGATATCACATGGGAAGCACATTGTAATCTATTATGAACATGTGGAATACCACACGATACATGGAATACAGTGTAAAACATGATACAGAGAAATTCATACATCAATATATATTTCTTTATTGCCCACAAGGGGCTAAACATAGAGGGGACAAACAAGGACAGACAAACGGAGTAAGTCGATTACATCGACCCCAGTGAGTAACTGGTACTTAATTTATCGACCCTGAAAGGATGAAAGGCAAAGTCGACCACGGCGGAATTTGAACTCAGAACGTAACGGCAGACGAAATACGGCTACGCATTTCGCCCGGCGTGCTAACGATTCTGCCAGCTTGCCGCCTTAAATTATAATCTATTATGAACATATGGGATATCACACGATACATGGAATACAGTGTAAAACATGATACAGAGAAATTCATACATTAATATAAAGAATGTATGTATGTATGTATATACATAACACATATTTTACTTAGGGTAAACCAGTGATATACGTTATGTTAGAGTTTCCTTTATTTATGGGCGATTCCTTAGAAGAACATTGCACTTTTTGTTTGTATTGAGTACTTCTCCCATTTACTACATATATATATATATATATATATATATATACACACACACACATATATATATATATACACACGTGGAGGCGCGTGGCTTAGTGGTTAGGGTATCAGCATCATGATTGTAAGATTGTGGTTTCAATTCCTGGACCGGGTGACACGTTGTGTTCATGAGTAAAACACTTCATATCACGTTGCTCCAGTCCACTCAGGTGGCAAAAATGAGTAACGCTGTGATGGACTGGTGTCCTGTCCAGCTGGGGAACACATACACCATTGAAACTGGGCCCATGAGCTTTAAAAGGCGCATTTATTTTTTATATATATATATACACACACACACACACAATGAAACCACATACACACATACGATGGACTTCTTTCAGTTTCCATCTACCAAATCCACTTACAAGGCTTTGGTCGGCCCAACGCTATAGTAGAAGACAGTGGGACTGAACCTGGTATAACATATCAAACTGCTTACCACACAGTCATTACTATACCCGTATATATATGTGTGTGTGTGTGTGTCTATTACAGGATTCATCAATGCGCATGTGTGTATAAATATATATGTATACATACAGAATTTGTCAACACACACACACGTTGTCTTAGTGTTGACAAATGGAAGAAAGAGTACTCAATACAAAAAGGTAAATTATTATTATTATTATTATTATCAAGTTACAGCCAGAATCCCATTCAGATACCTTGAGCTTCATGTTAACAGATCAAACCTGCCAACACTGGGTACTTGACCAGAGGCCTCTGGATATCTGACTGTGACATACATACTAAATAACACACACACACAAAATGACTAGATTTTCTTTCTTCATCCAAGAGAATATCTCTTAAAGTCATGCAAGCATCACCATTTAGTAGTATTAAGTTTGTTAATTGGTTGTTAATTAGTTGGCATGAACACAGTAGATTGCGGTGGTACCAGAGTGCCACTGTGGAAAAGGTGAGAACTTACTGGGGTTTCATAGAGTTGACAAAGGAGTTTAAAGATGGGTCAGGGGTTCAACAAGAGAGAAAACAACAGATTCCTGTGGAAGAGCAGGGGATTTGCTTCAATGATGCAGACAGAGGAAGAGGGGGAGGAGGAGCGAGATTAGGGTACCACATTGAAGAAATGAAAGACGCAGCAGATAAGGAAGGGCAGGAGTCTTTGAGGGTTAATAGTGAAGTGTTAACATACATACACACACACACACAAACACATTTTTGGCCTGTTTCAGTCACTGGACTGTGGCCATGCTGGAACACTGTTTAGTCAAACAAAATGATCTCTGATACTTTTCCTATTGGTCCCTTTTTTACTGAACTGCTACATTATGGGGATGTAAACAAACTAACACTGCTTGCCAAGCAGTGGTGGGAGACAAACACAAAGACACACACACATAGAAATATACAAATATATATGATGGGTGTCTTTCAGTTTCCATTTACTCTGGTTGGCTCAGGACTGCAGTGGAAGATACTTGCCTTAGATACCAAGCAGATGTATATATATTCTTTTACTTGTTTCAGTCATTTGACTGCGGCCATACTGGAGCACCGCATTAGTTGAACAAATCACCCCCAGGACTTATTCTATCGGTCTCTTTTGCCGAACTGCTAAGTTATAGGAGCGTAAACACACCAACATCGGTTGTCAAGCGATGGTGGGGGACAAACACAAATATATATATATATATATATAAAATGGGCTTCTTTCAGTTTCTGTCCACTCACAAGGCTTTGGCTGGGTTGAGGCTGTAGTAGAAGATGCTTGCCCAAGGTGCCACGCAGTGGGACTGAACCCGGAACCATGTGGTTGGGAAGCAAGCTTCATACCACACAGCTATGCCTGTTAGTGTTGACAACAGGAAGAGAATCTGGCCATAAAATCAATTCCCATCTAAGCCAAACCAGCATGGGAAAGAGACATTTTATGGAAATGCGTGTGTATGTATATCTATATATATATATACACACATACACTGTAAATCACTGAATTTCTATTTCCCACAATCAATACACACAAATATATAGGGTGGGCAGAGGTGATGAGGAGTAATTTGGTTTTGACATAATAAAAGTGGATCAATTCCTTTGGTTTCATATATGAAAGTGGAGAAGAAGAGAAGGAGGGTGTTAACAGAAGAGGATAGAGGAAAAAGACAATCAAACAGACTGACAAGATCACACATTCATATATATATATATATATATATATGTGTGTGTGTGTGTGTATATATATATATATGTGTGTGTATATATATATATGTGTATGTATATATGTGTATGTATGTATGTGTGTGTATGTATGTGTGTGTATGTATGTATGTATATATATGTATGTATATATATGTATATATATGTGTGTGTATATATATGTATATGTATGTATGTGTATGTATGTGTATATGTATGTGTATGTATGTGTATACTGGTGCAACCTCCCAACCTGGCAGCTCTGGTCATCCCATGCCGTAATAGGAAACAGGCATTAAAGGATAGCTATGATGAAACACGTGTACCACATATGAACATCTTTGTCTTGTGTGAGTTGCTGGTGTCTCACAAAAAAGGCAGAAAGCGTCCAGTACACTTTGTAAAGTGGTGTGCATTAGAAAGAGCCTCCAGCCATAGGAACCATGCCAAAGTAGAGACTGGATCTCAACACAGTCCCCACCAGCTTGCTGGATCCTGTCAAACAGTTCGACATGGCAAAAATGATAATAGTTACTCTTTTACTTGTTTCAGTCATTTGACTGTAGCCATGCTGGAGCACCGCCTTTTGTCGAGCAAATTGACCCCAGGACTTATTCTTTGTAAGCCTAGTACTTATTCTATCGGTCGCTTTTGCCAAACCGCCAAGTTACAGAGACGTAAACACACCAGCATCGGTTGTCAAGTGATGTTAGGGGGACAAACACACACAAACATATACACATATATATATATACATATATACGACGGGCTTCTTTCAGTTTCCGTCTACCAAATCCACTCACACGGCTTTGGTCGGCCCGAGGCTATAGTAGGAGACACTTGTACACACACACATATACACATATTATATATATACACATACATACACACACATATATATGAACTGTTACTATGTAGTATTGATAGGTACAAGAACAAATTGTGGTTGACATAATATTAGTGTATGATAGAGAGCGAGAGAAAGGAAGGGGTATAGTGATGATAGTAAAGATGATGATGGCTACACATGCTTTATCATCAAGAAGCATTATGTATATAAAAATGATGATTTAGTGTTTGTAAGTATAAAGTGGATGGTGGTGGAGTGGAAACTGCAGTGGACACGCAGCGGCAGCTGCACGATTACCAGCAACCTGTAGTGATGAATGTTTCCCCAGCAATGGAAGCAGTCGATGGGGAGGGGAAGGGACAGAGAAAGGGACAGGGTAGAAAGGTAGTCAACCAGCCAGTTAGGAATCGCAATACCACAGTGAACTGACTGGACGACCGTCTGCGAGCAAGAAGAATTTTTTACGGGAATCGCGCGGCGCCAAGCGAAACCAAATCAAATGAAACGATAAATAAGGAGATGCTGATGGTAACTACTAATTAGTGCTACTACATGAAAAAAGCCAAACCAATACACTGCTACATCAGTGGTAGAATCACGCAAAAGAAAAACAAAATAATCTCGATAAGAATTCAAAAGCAAAAAAAATTGAAACAACAAAACAGAACACCACCATCACTGCAACCCCCATCCTCTATCCCAGTGGCAAATCCCTAGAGATGCAATGGTAAGTAAGGAGTGAGTGGGTCAGAAGAATCGGTGGAGCATTGGGCAAGGTGGGGACAGTCAATTAGCGGAATCGGTGGAGCATCATCGAGGTGTGTCATGGGCTGTAGGACTCATAAAGCCATAGTTTGACCCTGTTTCCATGGTGTACGAGGAATTGAGATTAAAACTCTAGCCCCTAATTGAGACACCGGTCTGTTGCAGGGTTAACTCACCAGCTATAGCGGGAACACAGTTACAGCTGATTGGACTGGAGCAATGTGTGACGAAGTGCTTTTGCTCAAAAACACAACATGCCGCCTGGTTTGGGAATTGAAACCATGATCATGAGTGCAACATCCTTAACCACTAGGCCAAACAACTTCACACACACACAAATTTTACAGCTTAATTCTGTCCCTCTACATCTGAAGTCTGAATCTTACAGAGGGTAATTTAACCGTTTATCTTCTCTAGTTCTCAACCAAGGTCCATATGGCTCTTTATCTCTCCAGATAGGGTTCTCAATCAGAGCTCATATGACCCATGGGGTTCTATAAATGATTTTGGTGTTAAACTTTACCTGCAATAAATTGGTTATCCTTCTACAATACACAAAATATTGGAACAATTTTTTTTTTTATACAATTCTAATTATTATTTAATTATAAAAGTATGATATTTTAAACATCGAATGGCTAGAAGGGTTCATCTGAGTAAAATAGGAATCAAAGGGGTCTATAGGCAAAAAATGGTTGAGAACCACTGAGCTAGAGGGTTGATAGTATAAGAAGCAGTCAAGTACTGGTCTGTGGTAGAGTTTATTGAGGCAGCTGTCCCATCTTCTGTAGAAATTAGACCTTAATATGAAATGTGAAGCAGATGTTGAGGCGCAGGTGTTTTGCTGGATCACAAAGTTACAGGGATGTAAATACACTGACATTGGTTGTCAAGCAATGGTCGGGGACAAACACAGACACACACACAGATATACTCTTTTACTTGTTTTAGTCATTTGACTGCGGCCATGCTGGGGCACCACCTTTAGTCGAGCAAATCGCCCCCAGGACTTATTCTTTGTAAGCTTAGCACTTATTCTAGCAGTCTCTTTTGCCAAACAGCTAAGTTACGGGGATGTTGTCAAGTGATGTTGAGGGGACAAACACAGACACACATATACATATATACGATGGGCTTCTTACAGTTTCCGTCTACCAAATCCACTCAAGGTTTTGGTCGGCATGAGGCTTTAATATAAGAAGACACTTGCACAAGGTGCTATGCAGTGGGACTGAACCCAGAACCATGTGGTTGGTAAGTAAGCTACTTACCACACAGCCACTCCTGCGCCTGTATCTATATATATTTGACGGGTTTCTTTCAGTTTCCGTCTATCGAATCCATTCACAAAGCTTTAGTTGAAAACACTTGCTTAAAGTGCCATGCAGTGAGACTGAACCTAGAACCATGTGGTTAGGAAGCAAGCTTCTTACCACAAATCCACACCTGTGCCTATAAAAATTGCTTCAAACATGTACAAAAGAAAGAATGCAGAGAGGTTGAGTGGAGCTAGCTCAAAACATGTTGTATATCTTGATTACCAGTAAACATACACTCATGGCAGCAAGCTGGTAGAGTTGTTGGAGCACAGGGAAAATGCTTGGATGTATTTCTTCCAACACTTTATGTTCTGAGTTCAAATCTTGCTGGGATCAACATTGTCTTTTATCCTCCCATGCTCAATAGAATAAAATATTTAGAGTTGATGGTTACAAACTAATCCTGTATACCTAAAAAATTGCTGGCCTTGTACCTAAATTAGAAGCCATTATTATTAAACGTGTAATCATTAAATCTATAATTTAGCAGTGAAATATTATTGCATTATCAAATGAAGCCTGAAGACTTTGCCTGTAGAATCTAAACACGGAAACACGGATTCTGCACCTTAGCTTTTCGGCAGGTATACACAATGCGTGGTAGAAATAGGCCTAAATTAATGTCTGATCAGTTAGGATAATAGATAAGGCACAGACATTGCAGAAAGGATCAAAGTCATGTGACAACTGCCTTACACAGAATCTCTAAATCATAAGGAAAAAAAAAAAAAAAGCTGAGTTAATTTCTACTGACCAACACAAGAACAAATTCTTCTTCAAGAATTTCTAAGACCCTCATGCTTGATGGGTTCTTTTATGTCATTACAGCATGGCATAAAAAATTTTATGTAACATGTTCTTTTACATGTTTCAGTCACTGAACTGCAGCCATGCTGGACCAGTGCTTTTAATGATTTTAACCCTTTAACGTTTAGATTCCTCTGTCGAGTGTAATGCTTTACATTGTTTTGCATTAATCATGCATCATCTCAGGTAAGTGTGAGAGGTGGCCAGTTCAAAAATGAAACACAAAGAATATTTGGGTCAGATGTGGCCAGTTTAAATACTAAATGACTGATTATATATATCAACACTAGGACTTATTTCAGTCTGGTTTATATTTGTTGAGATGTTATGGGACATAACAAACAACATAAAACACTGTATTGGCTGTAAACAACTGATGCTAGCATAAACACACACAAAGCTTCTGTGCAGTTTTCTTTCTACCATATTCTGGTCACAAGGCATTGGTAAAAGTGAAAGTATGTTGCATCTGTCTCATATCAACCTCATCATCATCTAATGCCCATGTCCCATGCTGGCATCAGTTGGATGCTTTGAGAGGATCTGATGTGTCAAAGGACTGCACTCTGCCTGCTCCAATGTCTACTTTGGCATAGTGTCTATGGCTGGATGCCCTTCCTAATGCCAACCACTTCAAAGCATAGACTGGGTGCTTTGTTTTCCTGCACAACCTATATTATTGAGGATGCTATGCCGTTCACAGGACTGTGAGACCTAAGTGAGGTAAGGTGTGGGGGGGCTCAGCTTTATGCTAGGGCCGAGGGGGATTACTATGAGAGAGAGGGGGTACAGCAGATTCCCGCACTGGGATCTGCATGGCTATTCATGTCTAGTCGGGGAAAAGTGGGGTAGAGAAAGAGAAAATGATCACATAGGATCTGATATACATACAAATATATAATATACCTGACTGGTCTTAACTGCTTTTAAGTTGTGTAGTTATGGGGACAGGGTTAGTAAATAAAACACTCCAAGAACAGGGCAGGGGTTATGAGGTGCGAGAAAAGAATCAATCAGTTAGAGGAAGTCTTGCGAGCAGAATATAATGTTAAAGATTATTATGGTTAGAGAGCAAGGAAACAAAACATCAGGGCAGTGGTGTGTGTGTGTAAGAGGGGCAGGGGAAGGGTCAGTATTCCACCTGGCTTCTGATTCCGGAGAACTTTAGGCATAATAAAATATTCACCAATTTAATTGGCATTAACCCTTTCTTTACCGTATTTATTTTGAGATGCTCTGTGTTTCTTTCAATTACTTTAAATATAACAAAGATATCTTTAGTAAGATATCTTTATTACCACTAAGCTAGTGTTAGAAACATAAATTGTGACTAAAGTTTGGTGAAAGATTTTAATTCAAAACTTATGAAAACAAGACATTTGTACTCACAGCTTTTAAGTTGTGTAGTTATGGGGACAGGGTTAGTAAACCGTCCAACCCATGCTAGCATGGAAAGCAGACGTTAAACGATGTTGAAGATGATCAAAGACACAAATCTTGCCTTGCCCCTCATAGTTCAATACTAGCTGATATTGGTTTACTTCCTTGAACTTTTTCTTTGAAAGGGTGTCTGGGTAAGAGGGGATCAAAACCTATGCAAGTGAGGGATGTCAACCAACTCGACAAGCCGATCTGGCCCTCAACGTTTATAGAAGGCAGATAATATTGAATAGAGAGGATGAAAGACAGATACATTGCACGTGAGACAGAAGGGGAGAGAGAGGGACGGAGGGGGGATGTTAGCTTTAACTTTAGAAATTTTCTGTACCAAACGGGTGGTTGATGGGCAGTCGGTGGGGGTTCTTAAGAGTTTCTGAAAGGGTCATTAAAAAAGAAACAGGGCCTGTAGGAGTGGATGGGGTGGGATAGAGGAAGGTATCAAGACGAATCAAGGAAAAATAAGAATCGATAAATAGTAGTAGTAGAAGTAGTAGTAATAATAATAACACGCAAATAAATTATGCAAGAAATCAAGACTATTAGTGGAGAAAAATTGAAAATGTATATATATATATACATATATATAGGTAATATATATATATATGTATATATAAAATAAAGAGGAAAAAACTAAACAAAGGGAAGCTGTCAAAAATGCGAAGGTGAAACAGAAGAGGTTTAATTGCAAAGTAGTTAGTGAAAAAGGTAAAGTAGCAAAAAGCTTTTGGTCAGAGAATGGTAAAAAGGTTGTAGCAAGAAAGGTATGAGCCTAAGCTAAGAACAAGCTGCTTGCTGGCAACAAAAGCTCTTTTCAAACGAAGCCATGTTGTTGACAGAAAAGATTTTGAAACGTACGTAAGTATGGACTAATAACAGACGGACAGAGACCGCCAGGAAAATCCAAATGCTCGCACTGCTTCGATGTTGGAGGAGGGCGAGCTAGAAAAAGAAAAACACAGGCGTTAACTTATTCCACACTTTGCCCCATCTCGCAAGAACGACTTAAAACCCAAAGGAAACTTTCAAGAAAAAAATCAAGGTAAAAAAAAAAATAATAATAATAATAATTTAAAAAAAAACAACCCCAAACAAAAGCCACTTCCCACTGACAAAAAATTGAAATAAATAAAATAAAATAAAAATAGTTAAAATAAATTAATCTTGCTACAATAGTTTATTAATACTGAAAAGGATAAACAGGTTACTAACGAGTCATTAGATATTTAACAGATTTCTCATAATTTTTTTATAAAGGAGGGAGGATAGTCTTTTTTCCTCTCCCTTGTGAATTTCAGTTTCATTCCATTTCATTCCCAGGCGAAATGGCAGGCCTTAATTGACAAAGTGAAGGAATAATTAAAAATTAAGGAAAAAATATGATATCATTAACAAAAACACTAATGAAGTACTTCAATATCTCATCAACAGTTTTTTTTTAATCACCACTCATGTGGTTTGGTATTTTGTAACTGACTTGCAATCTATTGACTGCGGGTTCAAACTGAGTGATTGTTACATAGTTCCTCGCTTCATTCCAGCCAGAATGCTTGTGTGTGTGTGTGTGTGTGTTTCTTAATTGGCAGCTCATTGTTATGGATACCAGAAATAAGTATCAACTATGTAAGAACAATCATAAGGGTTAAGGAAACAATTTGACTTCATTTTAGGGTTTTTTTTCTCCCACATTTTTCTTGTGGAGTAGAGACTGTGTGTGTGTGTGTGTGTGTGTGTGTGGAACAACAAAGAAAAATACAATTGTTTGAATGTGATATCATTCTGCTTCTTGAATCGTTAACAAGGAAGCAAGACGGAACGTATGAGATAGTTTAAAAGGCCATTTATAGATATATTCAGCAACTTAATAAATTAAAAACAGGTGCAAGTGAGGAAAGGCCAAAAAAAAAAGAAAAAAAAAGGGGGGGGCCAATTTATATGGAAGAATGGATTCTGTTAGGATTTCTGTATAAACAGCGATTTATCGATGGTCATGTAAATTTACTGGAACGTAAAATGATCTGAGCCGATTTACACGTTAACAGTTACACGCAGCAGCCTTGTGCAACTGCGGAGTGTTTATATAGCAGCGATGTAGCACTTCGGGGAAAACTGATAACAGATCTTTGATTGTGTGCCAGCTGGCAGTTTTGAATTCGAGAGTGAGGGATGGTTGGTGATATGGTGAGGGAACACTGACAACTGGACCATGTCTCGATAATGGACAGCTCCGATACTTTCTATTGACCGACTGCAAGCCAACAGAATTAAGACAACCGTAGTTTGGTCTGTCTCTTACTATCACTTTCGTTATCATATTTCTGGTGAAATACACAGCCTTTGTTTCAACAAATTTAGAACATAAAATTACTGTGAAATTTTGATGGAAAATTTAAATCAGATAAATTTAAAGCAGGAAATTTGCAACATTGCACCAAAGGCAGTTTCAGGGCAGGTTCGTAGCAAAAGGATTAACTGATTACTCAGTGATAGTAGCATTGACCTGTTTGTCTTGACAAATAACAGAACGGTGTTAAGTTCAGTCAGTGATTGGTAGAACAACATTTGCAGTGGTGTGTGTGTGTGTTTGTACATTCTTGATCAATTACCATATGTTGTCTAATTGATCAGACCCATGAGTGGTTCAGCCATTACCATCCAATCTTTTTTTACTAGCAACTAGGAGTTCCAGTATTATTTATAGTAGAGGATCTCAACTGGGGTCCATATAAGATTTTGTTGTTAAGAATTAGGCGCAGTAAATTTGTTATATTTCTACAATGCATAAAATATTTTAATAATTCTTTTTTATACAATTACTAATAATATTTAATTATAAAAATATACTGGGATTTTTTAAACACTGAATGTCTGTAGAGGATGGGGGGGGGGGTCCACTTGAGTGGAAGAAAAATCAAAAGGGTCCATAGATAAAAAACTGGTTGAGAACCACCGATTTAAAGAGTGTCTTTCTCATTTTGTTTTTAATAGATGGTAAGGGACAATTTAAGGGAGATTTGACTGTGACTGCAATTTCTAGTGGGCTGAACAATTCTGAAGGAGCACCCTTTGTAGGCTCAAGCCCCACCATAGACCATCTAGAAGACACCTTCACCTCAAGAACCAATATGAAATCATAATTATTGTCGTTACCATCATCGTCTTTGGAGACTAAACATGTTTTTTGCAATTTATTTCATCATCTGGTCGGGCAACTTCCCGGACCAATGCAATTCTTCCATACCAGTGTAGCAATATTGCTATCTTCACTGTTTGAGAAAAACATTAGGAATCATCTCGTTTGAGATTACAAACATCTTTGGCTAGTTTAACCTTGTTGTGTCCACTGATCTGATTGGTTAGCATCTAAGCGCGGTCTGTCTCTCTACTTATTTCACGCCAGTGTGAATAAAATCTATCTTCTCTTTATAAAAGTAGAACGGTTTTTGGAGTCCTTTATTCATCTACTCTGGCACGGCATACAAACATGTAATATGGCTTATATAACATTACTTAATGTTATGTTATGTTGGGATGTGGCCGTGCGCTGTTGTACAAGAGGAGAAATATGTCACCAAACTCCTCACGTACGGTCGTATTCTCACACCAGAAACACCAAATGAATGATGTGGTACGAGTATCAGGCTTGGTTTTTAGTCACATTGGTCTTTCGCTAACAGAAATATCACATTTGTGCACACCACAACTACAGATAACAGCAGTGGTTCACTAAGTGAACTGGTTGATCCTAGCCATTGACAATTCATCGTCTGTTCAACAACCACTCAGCATCTAATGATATTTGCCACTGAGTCAACAAGTTCATCTGCCAAAATAGTTCACATCCACCTCACTCCATCTTATGATTTCAATGTACCTTGGCTTCGGTAGTAACACGCTAGTTAACCCATTGCTGGGACCCTGACAGGTGCTGCTACTCTGTGTCTGAGAACAGACTCAGGAACAACAGTGGCTTAGAGGAGGTTCTGCACTTCTCAAACTCCCGGAAATCCTGAACCAGGACCCACTACTGGATGCAGGTTAAACTCCTATTTACATTTACACTAAATTTCAATTAATTTGCTTTCCAACTGTCATCAGTTGAGCTAGTGAAAGCTTATGTACATAATACCAAGCTAGATTCTTCAAATTAGGAACTTTATTTCTAAACTGAGACTAAATGAGGTTGTGATGGGAGAGTTGTCCCCATTCTGCTCTTTCATTTTGAGTTTGTTGACACAGGTATATGCTCAAAGGCCCTGCATGGCCAGGAAGTTCGTGCCCAACATGACTGCAATCCAATGACCAAAACAAGAAAATGTGTGTCTGTGTGTAATTTAATATACACAAGATTTAAATGTGAGCCACTATTAGTTTCATACTTCTGGAAATATAATGGTCAGACAAGCATGTCTAGCATGCTGAGTATTTTCAGTCAATCACTCGGACTCAATATACATATATTTTTCCTAGTATGGATAACAGGAACGAAGCAAGACTAATGATGAAGATAAGAGATCAAATCCACTTGAAATATAATACAGATGTAAAAAAATAAAGGAGAAATTTTTTTTTTTTTCAAAATCTCTACATCTCTTAAGTCAAGGTTAATAATAATGGCAGAAGTCTGTAAATCTTAACATCTCAGCTCATCTGTAGATATGTTTTATGCAAGCCACTCAAATACAAACTATATCAGGAACCAACAAGGACTTATTAAGTGCTGATAATAAAAATAACCCCTCACTTATCTCTATAGCTTTTACTGAGATCCTTTACTGAGTGTACAGGAATTATTCTGCGTGTTATGAGTCAACGGAAACAATAAATAGAAAACAAAAAAAAAAGTTTTCTGAATTTAATAAAAAAAGTTCATTGAACTTATAAAAACAAACAAAAAAAACTGTAAAGAAATCTAAGCATTAATGAATAAACAAGTTTCTAATGAGACATCAGATACTTAAACAATTTTCTCATACTGTTGCATTTCTATATTTTTTTCATTTTATTTATTTATTTTTTTTATGTAATTGAAGGGGTAAGTGGGCGGGTGGGTTTCTTATGGCTGCAAATTCCATTTTCCTTTTATAATTTCATTCATTCTGCGGAAAGTGAAATGGAATCACTTCAGTTTTGAAATGCGCTAGACGATGGCCAGATCAACAACCGCAGTTTTTTTTTTTGCAGAGTTTGTCATATTATAAAAATTTGAAACTGCTCCGCAAATAAGCAACGAAATGAAAATAAACACACAAAAAGAAATTAGACGAAATTACAAAAAAAAAATAAAAATCTTAAAGCCTTTGCTGAAAGGGACAAATCCAAAAAGTGTTATTCTCATATATATGTGTGTGTGTGTGTGTGTGTGTGTGTATATATATATATATATATATATATATATGTACACACTGTATTGCCTCCAAAACAAGATTCGGTGGTTAAAACAACCAGGACAGATTGGGTGGACCAGCAACATACCGTGGATGTGTGTGTGTGTGGACCTACTTAGTTTCATTTACCTTCACTTTGCAGCAAGATTCACAGAACTAATAACAATATTTGATGTGTAGTAGAAGCAGAATAATATAATTATTGTCACAAGATGAAAAAAAAAATCAGATTTCTTTCTATTAAGATTTAACCCTTCAGCACTTAAACTGGCCCAAATATTCTACATGCTTGATGTCCAAACTGGCCAGAAATGGTTTCTCGCGCCTACACAATAATGTCATCTTAAAAATAAACAACAAGGCGCAGGAGTGGCTGTGTGGTAAGTAGCTTGTTTACCAGCCACATGGTTCTGGGTTCAGTCCCACTGTGTGACACCTTAGGCAAGTGTCTTCTACTATAGCCTCGGGCCGACCAAAGCCTTGTGAGTGGATTTGGTAGATGGAAACTGAAAGAAGCCCATCGTATATATATATATATATGCGTGTGTGTGTGTCCCCCTAGCATTGCTTGACAACCAATGCTGGTGTGTTTATGTCCCCGTTACTTAGCGGTTCGGCAAAAGAGACCGATAGAATAAGTACTGAGTTTACAAAAGAATAAGTCCTGGGGTCGAGTTGCTTGCGATTAAAGGCGGTGCTTCAGCATGGCCGCAGTCAAATGACTGAAACAAGTAAAGGGAGGAAAGAGTAACCGCGTCACTGAAAATATCAAAGCTACAAGATAACGGTGTGATTAATTCAAAACAATGTTAATTAATAAGTATTAGGTTTGATAGATGAATCTGATGCTGAAGGGTTTAAAGTGGCAACTTGAGCAGAGAACACACTTCATCTAGGCTATTTCTGAAGATGACTGAGAACCAACTGGGCTGAATGTAAAATGCTTTGATTACCCACGTCAAGTATGTAATTGTTTATTAGATTAATTGATTACTTAATAGAGTCGCTGGCTGTGGGGGTGTAATGTGTAATCGACAGAAAAAGCCAGAAGGCAGAATAGAAACAGCTGGGAAAATTAAAGTGGTACTTACTTGCTTGGAAAGACATAGAATCTGCAAAATGGCTCTGCACATTGGCCGGGACTTGCAAGGCAGTAGAGGTTAGAGTTGGTGGTGGAGGTAGAGGAGATGCAAACATACTGTGAGTGGCGGGGTGTGCCGTGGTAGAGTGGTGTGGGTGGAGAGTTGGCGGCGGCGGCGGGGCAGCCGGGTGATGAGAGAATGATGCCGGATGCGTATGCAGCGAGTTCAATGGGAGGTGTAAGTTACCAGCCGCAATCGGAATCGGGGAGGAGTATAACTGTGCAGCCGTTGGACTGAAAGAGACGAAACACGAGATTTAGAACAAGGTTTCTCCATATATTTACAGCAAAAAAAAACCAAACAAACAAAAAAAACATTACATACATATACACACATGTTAGGGTGGGGCTAAAATAATTTGGAATAAATCTTTATGTAACTAAGTTCACACAGATTGAAGTTCAGGTTTCACTCTATAGATTTATGATAACGATTTTGCATTCACTCTCTTTTACTCTTTTACTTGTTTCAGTCATTTGACTGCAGCCATGCTGGAGCACCGCCTTTGGTCGAGCAACTCGACCCCGGGACTTATTCTTTGTAAGCCCAGTACTTATTCTATCGGTCTCTTTTGCCGAACCGCTAAGTGACGGGGACATAAACACACCAGCATCGGTTGTCAAGCAATGCTATGGGGAGAAACACAAACACACACACATATATATATATACATATATATGATGGGTTTCTTTCAGTTTCCGTCTACCAAATCCACTCACAAGGCTTTGGTCGGCCCGAGGCTATAGTAGAAGACACTTGCCCAAGGTGCCACGCAGTGGGACTGAACCCGTAACCATGTGGTTAGTAAGCAAGCTACTTACCACACAGCCACTCCTGCGGATGTTCGTTTTTACATATTTTAGGCTGTCACTTACTGTGCAACCAGTCCAGGTCTTAGAATTACAAGTACAATCCGTCTTATGGGCTTCCACATAGTTTCCATCTCAGGCTTGAGTCAAACTAGAGGCTATGAGAAAAGACATCTACACACACGCCCCATCCAAAATTGACATGAAAAGGAATTACACGGCATGTAACTATTTCTCATGTCAACGGATCCAAATGAGTTGAGCATGGCAGCTCGAGCGAGATGCACCTGAGCAAGAGAGGCTGGAGTGTGATAGGCCAGCATCAACGAGACACGCAGCTAAAGTGTACTGAGCTACATGGTACAGTAGTTAGCTTCCTTTCTCAATGTACCTGAATAAGACGGGCCCGAGTGTGATGGGCCTGAATGAGATGAGCCCGAATGAGATGGCCCCGAGTGAGACGGGCCTGAATGAGAAGTTCCTACGTAGGAAGGGCCAGAATGGGAAGAGCCCGACTGAGATAGCCCCGAATGAGATGAGCCAGAGTGGGAGGAGCCAGAGTGAGAGGAGCCAGAGTGTAATGGACCGTGTGGGAAGGTCCCGAATGCGATGGACCTGAATGAGAAGGTCCTGAATGTGATGGACCAGAGTGGGAGGGTCCCGAGTGCGTGGGTGCCGAGTGTGGCAGAGCAGAGTTAACGTCCGCTTTCCATGAGTTGGACACATGATTTGGAATACTTAGGTGGGAGATGTGTAGAATAATGGAAACTCATGATACGAGACAGAGAAGACAAGGGAAACTGGATCCTTACCTAGTCCATCCGACAGAGCTCTTGGAAATGTACGGCAACGTTTCTTTCTCTTTTGTGAGGACAGGATCGTCTCGGCGTGGAAGTGCTCTGGGAGAGGGCGGCGTTCGTTTTGGGGCTTCACGAACTATAGGCGGCACTGGTGGTGGTGGTGGCGGCGGTTGCTGTTGAATTGATGAAGCAGCTTTTGACTGGGGGGAGGGACTCTTCAGATGGGGAGAAGGAGACAAGATAACTGAGGGGGCTGGAGGAAGGGGAGGTGGAGGTGGTAGAGGAGGCTTTGATGGCGGAGTTGGAGGTGTTGGCCCATTGACTGACAGTGATGGCAAGGGCGGAGTGTTGCTAGGGTGAGCAAGGTTGGAGGTGTGGTGGGTCAAAGAGGAACTAGGATAAGAACTAAGAGAATTAGAAAGAGGATGCACGGAGTGTGGGTGGGCAGAATGAGGGTGAGTGTGACTTGAGTGAACAGAGTGGGAGTGGGATGAATGAGAAGTTGAATGGGTAGTAGTTATGTGAAGTGTTGAGTGAGATGGACCCAAGTGAGTTGAGCCCGGGTGCGACGAGCTCGAGTGAGATGTGCCTGAATGAGACGGGCCCGAGTGTGATGGGCCTGAATGAGATGAGCCCGAATGAGATGGCCCCGAGTGAGACGGGCCTGAATGAGAAGTTCCTACGTAGGAAGGGCCAGAATGGGAAGAGCCCGACTGAGATAGCCCCGAATGAGATGAGCCAGAGTGGGAGGAGCCAGAGTGAGAGGAGCCAGAGTGTAATGGACCGGTGTGGGAAGGTCCCGAATGCGATGGACCTGAATGAGAAGGTCCTGAATGTGATGGACCAGAGTGGGAGGGTCCCGAGTGCGTGGGTGCCGAGTGTGGCAGAGCAGAGTGGGTGGGTCCCGAGTGTGGCAGAGCAGAGTGGGTGGGCCCCGAGTGTGGTAGACCAGAGAGGGAGGATCCTGAGTGTGACGGACCAGAGTGGGTGGGTCCTGGGTGAGAAGGACCGGAGTGGGTTGGTCCCGAATGTGATGGACCAGAATGCGTGGGTCCCGAGTGTGAGGGACCAGAGTGGGAGGGTCCCGAGTGAGAAGGACCAGAGTGGGAGGACCCTGAGTGAGAAGGACCCGAGTGGGAAGGTCCTGAGTGTGATGGACCAGAGTGAGACGGTCCTGAGTGAGAAGGACCGGAGTGAGAGGACCCTGAATGAGAGGACCCTGAGTGTGATGGACCAGAGTGGGTGGGTCCCGAGTGTGAAAGAGCTGAATTTGAAAGGTTCGAGAAAGAGTGGGTTAAGTGGGCATGAGTGGAGTGTGGGATTGTATAGTGAGTTGAGTGTGGGTTGGAATAATGAGGCAGAGAGTTGTGTGGCAAGGAGTTGTGAGAGTTATGTGAGAGTGTGTTGTGTGACTGTGTGTTGTGAGATGGTGTGTTATGTGGCTGTGTGTTGTGTGACTGTGTGTTGTGGGGCTGTGTGTTGTGGGGTAGTGTGTTATGGGACTGTGTTATGTGAGGTTGTGTGTTGTGTGGTTGGTTGCTGTGATGTTGTGTGTTGTGGAGTTGTGTGGTATGTGCTTGGTTGCTGTGAGGCTGTGTGTTGTGTTGTGGGTTGTTGTGAGGCTGTGTGTTGTATGGCTGTGAGTTGTGTGACAGGGAGTTGTGAGGCAGTGAGCTGTGTGGCAACGAGTTGTGTTGTTGTTGTTGTTGCTGCTGTTGTTGTTGTATTGTACTGTGTGCTAAGTTGTGTGGCTGGGAATGGTTGGGCAGAGAGTTGTGAGCAACGGTGCCAGATGAGGCCGAGGACGAGAATGTCGGGTGGGGAAAAGTCGGTGGAAGAGCTGTGGTGGGAAATGTGTTTGTGTTGTTGTTATTGTTGCTGTTGTTGTTGTTAGAGTTGCTGGCGTTATGTGGCTGAGGTGTAGAGACCGAGGCAGATACACTGCAACTGGGAGAGTTAGAAGTCGTGCCGGGACTTGCAGCAATCGCAGAGCTGCTTGTTAGAGTTGTTGGTGAGTTGGTTGCGTGGGCGATGACAGCTACAGTGGGCGTGGCAGTGATGCTGGTGGCGGGATTACCAGCGGTCAACGGGCTGCGTGTGCTGAAAGTATTGGTAGTTGTAGCTGGCACTGCAGTCACGCAGTTGCCGCTAACGCGGTTACTGTTGCTACTACAACTGCTACTGCAGGTACTGATAACCCCACATATGGTGGTGATTGTTGTAGTAGTAGTAGTAGTAGTTGTTGTAGTTGTGGTAGTGGCAAGGTTACAGTTTCCTGCAAAAATATAAAAAAAACACATTGTCATTAATAACATCATAAGGTGGTAAGCATACCAGTCAAAACACTTAGTGCATTTCATCATCATCATCATCATCATCATGCTGCTGGATTGGGTTGGGCAGTTTGATCAGAGCTGGCAAGATGGGGAGCTGCACCAGACTCTAGTCTAACTTGGTATGGTTTCTACAGCTGGATGCCCTTCCTAACGCCAACCCTTTACAGAATGTGCTGGGTGCTTTTACATGGCACCGCACGGGCGCTTTATATATATTTCTTTATTACCCACAAGGGGCTAAACACAGAGGGGACAAACAGGGACAGACAAACAGATTAAGTCGATTACATCAACCCCAGTGCGTAACTGGTACTTAATTTATCAACCCCGAAAGGATGAAAGGCAAAGTCAACCTCAGCGGAATTTGAACCCAGAACATAGCGGCAGACGAAATACAGCTAAGCATTTCGCCCGGCATGCTAACATTTCTGCCAGCTTGTCGCCTTTTAATATATATATATATATGTGTTGGAGGCACAATGGCCTAGTTGTCAGGGCAGCGGACTCGCGGTTGTAGGATAGCGGTTTCGATTCCCAGACCGGGCGTTGTGAGTGTTTATTGAGCAAAAACACCTAAAGCTCCACGAGGCTCTGGCAGGGGGTGGTGGCGATCCCTGCTGTACTCTTTCGCCACGACTTTCTCTCACTCTTTCTTCTGTTGGCCTGCTCGATTAGCCAGCAGGGTGGCATCATTTGAATGCTAAAACAATGCGAAGCACATTGTGACCAGCGATGTGTAGCAACATCTGAAAGCCTGGTCAGTCACCGTGATATATATATATATATATATATATTATATATATATATATATCTTCTGAGTTTAAATACTGCTGAGGTCGACTGCCTTTCATCCCTTTGGGAGCAATGAAATAAGTACTAACTGAGCACTGGGGTCAATGTAATTGAGGGGCTTCCTCCCCTAAAATTTGGGGCTTTCTACATATTATAAATAGTATTATTAATAACAGCATATCATCATCATCATCACCACTTCAAACAAATAGTCAATTAAGGCAGCCTTTATATAGCCATTTGACCTGCTAAAAACAACCAAATCTCCTTCAATTTGTACCCTACTATCTTTAGGAAAGAAAGATACACTGGACAATGTAGGATGAAAGGCAAAATTGACCTTGGTGGAGCTTGAAGAAAGTTTGCTTTCCAACCACATGGTTCTTGATTCAGTGCCACCATGGGTAAGTGGCTTCTACTATAACCCTGGCACAAACAAAGCTTTGTGAGAGGGTCTGGTAGATGAAAACTGAAAGAAGACTACCATTCACACACGCACATGTATATATGTAGTATCTTTCTTCTCCACTACTGCTTGATAACTAGTGCTAGTTTGTTTACATCCCTATAACTTAGTGGTTTAGCAGAAAAGGGACCAACAGAATAAGTAACAGGCTTTAAAAATAAGTAATGGGATCAATATATTTGAAGAAAACTTTTCAAGGTAGCACCCCATTGTGACAGCAGTCCAATAACACAAGCAAGTAAAAAAAAAAAAAAGTAGCAAAAAGAAAAAAAGACGGAAAGAAAAGAAGGGAATTCATAATGATAATAAAATAAAAAAGTGAGCCTGCATTGCATTTGAACTTAAAAATACAGAACTGAACACCAACGTGTCTGATGCTCTACTAATTCTGCTATCCAAATATCATCATCATTTAACATTGTTTTTCCAAGCTGGCCAACGAGAGGGCCACCCCAAGCTCCATTTGTCTGTTTTTATGTAAGGGCGGCGAGCTGGCAGAAACGTTAGCACGCCGGGCGAAATGCTCTGCAGTATTTCGTCTGCTGTTACGTTCTGAGTTCAAATACCGCCGAGGTCGACTTTGCCTTTCATCCTTTCGGGGTCGATAAATAAAATACCGGTTGAGCACTGGGGTCGATGTAATCGACTTAATCCGTTTGTCTGTCTTTGTTTGTCCCCTCTGTGTTTAGTCCCTTGTGGGTAGTAAAGAAATAGGTATTTTGTCTGCCGCTACGTTCTGAGTTCAAATTCCGCTGAGGTCAACTTCGCCTTTCATCCTTTTGGAGTCGATTAAATAAGTACCAGTTATGCACTGGGGTCGATATAATCGACTTAATCCATTTGTCTGTCTTTGTTTGTCCCCTTGTGGGTAGTAAAGAAATAGGTATTTCGTCTGCTGCTACGTTATGAGTTCAAATTCCGCTGAGGTCGACTTTGCCTTTCATCCTTTCAGGGTCGATAAATAAAGTACCAGTTGAGCACTGGGGGTCGATGTAATCGACTTAATCCCTTTGTCTGTCCCCTCTATGTTTAGCCCCTCGTGGGCAATAAAGAAATAAGTGCTTTTTATGTGACTCCTGGCACAGGTGTTTTTATGTGGCACACCAGCATGGGAACTTTTTACGCGGCACCAACACGGGTACATCTATGTGGTACTGGCGCTTTTATGTGGAACTGGAATGATTCCTTTATGTGTGTCACTGATATAGGTGCTTTCAACGTGGAATTGGTATGAGTGCTATTTCTTGGCAGATAGAAATCTAATTTCTAAGAGAGGCCAAATATTTATTATATCATCATAGTTTTTCCCTTTCACAGATATAAACTCAGTTCGAGATTTTTTCTTTTTATCTTTTCTTTTTTTCAGCCAAATTACATCATGCTAAGTGCAGGAAAAATACACAACACACGTACACAGATGAGTGAAGAGGTGGCGTGGGATGGGCAGGCATGGAGTGCGCAGGGGTGTGTATGTAATAAGATAGAATTAATTAAAATAGAAACAAGCAGCAAGTGGTTACTGTTTAAGGCTGATAACCTTAGGTCAGGCAACAAGAAGACACACACACTGACCTCACAACAATCCCACTTGCAAAACAAGAAGGGTCACCAACAGTAGGTGGTTGTGCCTAGGACAAGGGGAGTTAAGTGCCAAGAGAAAACTTCTCTCAAATTACAGTGTGTGTGTGTGTATTATCACTGATTCATTCACCACCGCACACCTTCCACTTCATGTATGGGAGACAACGAATGAGTGGGGAGGTACAGGTAAAGGTGTGGGTGGTGGTAGTGGTGGTGGTAGTTAGATCTGCTTTCATAGACAACAAAAGAGCAGTTGTATGACATGTGACGTTGCACAGCTGACAATGTGTGGTGGGGGAGGAAGTAGCTGTAGTGATGATGTTGTTGTGGTGGTGGTGGATGGTAGCTATGGTACAGTTAGGTGCCAGTAGAATGGATAAGCAAAGGTAGCTAGAGTAGGGGTAGGTGGTGGTGGTGATGCTGCAGTGGGTGTTATGAAGACATGATGCAACTGAAGAATAGAGGCAAACCAAAAGTTAAGCTTGCTTTCCAACCACATGGTTCTGAGTTCAATCCCACTGCACGGCACCTTTGGGCAAGTGTTTTCTACTACAGCCCTGAGCAAACCAAAGCCTTGAGAGTGGATATGGTAAATGGAAACTGAAAGAAGTACATCATGTGTGTGTGTGTGTGTGTGTGTGGCCCTCGCTGTTGATTTATGTCTCTGTAACTTAGCAGCTCAGCATAAGAGACTAATAGAATAAATTCTAGGCTTAATATATAAGTAATTGGGGGCAACTTGTTTGATTAAAACTCATCATGCCAGTGCTCCAGCATGGCACCAGTTCAATGACTGAAATAAGTAAGCGACAAAAAGATATACCTTTAACAGAGAGAGAGAGTATAAAGGAGGCATGTGGCTTAGTGGTTAGGGTGCTGAACTCATAATCGTATGGTTGTGGTTTCAATTCCTGGACCAGGTTGATACGTTTGTTCTTGAGCAAAATACTTCACTTCACGTTGCTTTCAGTTCACTCAGTTGGCAAAGATGAGTAATCCTGCAACAGACTGGCGCCCTGTCCAGGGGGGAAAATATATGTGCCACAGAAACCAACCCTATGGGTCTATACAAGCCTTTTTTTTTTGTTTTAGCACTAGTGCCACATAAAAAGCACTAGTGTTGGCGTCATGTAAAATGTACCCAGGACACTCTGTAAAGTGGCTGGCATTAAGAAATAGAAACCACCCCAGAACAGTCAATGGTGCCTGATGTGGGTATTGGCCTTGCCAGCTCCAATCAAACATCCAACGAATGAGAGCATGGAAACCAGACATTAAATCATGAAGAAGAAAGAAGAGGGGTATATGTATGAAAAAGAAGATAGAGAATGCACTTCATGCAAAAAACCAGGGTATCACAAAACATATGCAATGATGATGATAATGAGTAATTATAATTATAACAATAATAGCAATAATAAAAATAAGTAAATCAATACTATCAACCCCAGTACATGACACACACACACATATATATAGTCTTAGTGCCAACTTACTTTTATGATTTATCGTAAATAGATCAGATTCCACATCCGACGCCTGAAATGAAAGGAAAAAAATTATTAGAGATATACAGAAAACTGTCATAAAAAGGTAGTCAAAAATCAGAAAATAAGTAAATGATTGCTAGAAATATACAGACAACTACTAAAAATATGTAAGCAAAAGTTAGAAAATGTGTGGACAACTGCAAGAAATCTGTTGACAAAAATGCAAAAAACTGTTTCAGAATAATTGCTAGAAATATGTGGTGCAGGCATTATTAATTCGGAAATAATAAAGGCACAGTTATCACATGTTATTTTAAAATAGGTGAACTATGATGAGGGACCACAACCTGTCAGAGTGCAAAGAGACTTTTTAGAGGCATAGGAGGAGCACATTTCCCAGTATCAGTGTGTTTGTTGTAAAGAATATAGATTTAATGGCAAGGGTGGCCCAAGATCATTGGTTTCTTCAGCTGCAGGAAGCCGAGGAAAACCCAGTCTGTTTGAAACTATGTAAGAGTTAACTGCCATAATTTGCTTTTCTCTCTCACTGTCATCTGTCTCCCTGGATTTATTCACAAGGGATCAGGGCAATACACACAAGGCCCCATAACCGTGGTAAGGGTGACCAATTCACTCCTTTACAAAAGATCCATCATTCCCAAAGGAGTCACCATTTCAAGTATTTCCAGGTTCCTGAGCACTACAGCTGGATAGGAACTGACCCTCTGATAGGTTTATGCATCTTTTTGATGGGGCTTAGGGTCTGCCCTGCTGGGTTTCTAGCAACCCTCCTCTCCAGCAAAGCATAGTGGGTCTCCTGATTTAGTTGCTGATGACTGTGTAACAGGTTGTACTGGATTACTTGCTACCTGAAGCATTCAAAATAATACACACAAAGAGACACAGCTGTATGATTTTGAGAAGTTTGCTTCAGATGGTGTCAGGTTCAAGTCCAAACCATGTGGTGACTTTGGTAAGTAACTTGTAAGCGACATGTGGTTCACAGAAACTGTGCTGAAGCCTACTGAAGGGACAATTACTGTTCTTGGATTGTGGAATTAATCCTCTACCAGGTTGTCAACCGACCCTTGGTTGTCTTTAACAGGATCGGCACTGTTGCATGTGTTTGGGTCAGATCTGCAATCAAACTCATCTCTTAACAACTATTAAAAGAGTTTCAAATTGTCAGAAATATGTGGACAAATTGCGAGAGACATGAGGACAGCTGCTAGAGACATGGACAACTGCTCTAACATCGCTTCACTGGCACGAGTAAAAAGATTCGAGCGAGGTCATTGCCAGTACCGCCTGACTGGCCCCCGTGCAGGTGGCACGTAAAAAGCACCCACTACACTCTCGGAGTGGTTGGTGTCAGGAAGGGTATCGAGCTGTAGAAACTCTGCCAGATCAAGATTGGAGCCTGGTGCAGCCATCTGGTTCGCCAGCCCTCAGTCAAATCGTCCAACCCATGCTAGCATGGAAAGCGGACGTTAAATAATGATGATGATGCTAGGGATATAAGGACAATTATTGCAAGAACTATGTGGACAATTGGTTGGACAACTGCTTGAAATATCTGATAAGTAAGAAAACAACACATATACAGACACACACAGAGTTGTATACAAACATATACATTCATATATAACAGAGATGTTAGAATGAATAAATGGAGCAAATTGTTGTCAAAGGAAACAAACAGTGAAAGTAGGCTGTATAGTCATAATGTAATCAACTAATTAATAGGTCTCTCTCACTTTCACATTGTATGGGTCTGGTGGAGGTGGTTGGGAACGAGAAAGTGAATGGACCAGTAACCAAGACGAAATTTTTCTCTATGAAAACCTCACCCCGGTGGAAGCTTTGTTTTTCAACTGCCACACACACACACATACATATATACACACACAGAAGCACATGTACAGATAGTTACACAAACCTGCAGGCATGGGGAGAGAGAGAAACAGAGAGAGCAAGGGAAGCGGAGAGGGTGAAGAAGACACATAGGAGAGAGAGAGAGAGAGAGAGAGAGAATCAGACAAATAGGACACAGACAGAGAAAGGAAGAGAAAAGGGAGAAAAAGAGACAGAGAGGAAAGTAGAGAGAGAGAGAGAGAATGGTACTCTGTCAGAGAAGAAGATGAAGTGAAATGCAATGAAATTTGCTGAAGATATGTTCTAATTATCGATTGATCTTCTCCCAAGTTGCCGTGATTGGTCTGTGCTAATTAACGATTAGCTTAGTGACAGAGCTATTGATTAATTAGCATGTTATCCGTGATACGAAAATAATAATTTCTGCTGAAACGATAGTAATGACCACTGGCACATTTGAAGAAATAGGAAAGGTTTTGAAGCTATGTAAACACTGGGGGGAGAGAGGGAGAGAGGGGGGGGAGAGATGAGAGAGAGAGGGAAGGAGAGATGAGAAAGAGAGAGAGAGGGAGGGAAGAGAGATGAGAGAGAGAGGAAGGGAGAGAGAGGGAAGAGAGATGAGGGAGGGAGAGAGAGAACAAGAGACAGAAAGGGATAGAGAGAGAGCAAAGAGATTGATAGAAACGAGGTTAGTGTGAAAGGAGAAGGGAGATGGGAGTGGAGGAGAAGGGAACTGGGATCGAAACTCATTAATCGCATTAGTCATTGCATTACATTTATTGATAATTAACTCATACCCAGCCATAACTCTTAACGAGCCACATGGTCCTGCTCGCCGAACCCACTCCACCTCTCCTTTTTATTACATATCGTAATCCTGAAATTACATTATCACACGAATGCAGATATTATTATCACTGACCGTTGGGAAGAGGAGAGAAGGGTTGTTACTAGGCAGTGTTAATCCTAAACACAGTTATCATTACACAGGGGCTAATCCCAAACACACACACACACAGGGCTAAGGTATATCTTTTATTGCTTATTTGTTTCAGGCTTAGAGTGCGGCCATGCTGGGGCACCGGCTTGAAGGGTTTAGTCATAACAAATTGATCTCTGTAATTGTTTTTAAGCCTGATACTTTCTATTGGTCTCTAAAACTGCTTAGTTATAGGGATGTCAACAAATCAATATCAGTTGTTGTCAAGTGGCAGGGGTGCACAGACACAAACACACACACATATATAAATATAGTTGAGTTTACGTAAAAAACAAAAGACGAAGACACGTGGTGTACAAAACAAATAGATGTATTAGTATAAGGCTCAGGAACAGAAAAAGTCTTTTACGTTTCGAGCCTATGCACTTCTACAGAAAGGGCCACAGAAAAAACAAGGAGAGAAAAAAATATGCGTAGTGGCTAACGATCTATCTATCTATCTATCTATATATATATATATATATATATATATATACATGTCCCCATAACTTAGTAGTTTGGCAAAAGAGACCAATAGAATAAGTACCAAGTTTAAGAAAAATAAGTACTGGGGTCGATTCTTTGAGGCAGTGCCCCAGCATGGCCACAGTCTAATGACTGAAACAAGTAAAAGATACAAAATACACACACACAAACATGCCAGGCTTCACATACATATGGTGTGTTTCTTTCAGTCTCTGTCAACCAAATTTACTAAGAAGGCTTTTCTTAGAACAAGGCTATAGTAGAAGACATTTGTCCAAGGTGCCATGATGTGGGAACTGAACCTGGAACCATGTGGTTGGACAGCAAACTTCTTACCACACAGCAATGCCTGTGTCTATGTGTACATACATTATAATATTATACTTATTTTCTAGAAAGAAAATAATGGAAATTACTCTCTGCTCATTAACAGCTATAATAATATTCTTGTGGCTATATCAATGACCATTTGCCCTCTCCCTGTCTCCCTTACACTATGTGTACATAAGATTGTTAACCTATCTATTTCTTTACTACCCACAAGGGGCTAAACACAGAGGGGACAAACAAGGACAGACAAACGGATTAAGTCGATAACATCAACCCCAGTGCGTAACTGGTACTTAATTTATCGACCCCGAAAGGATGAAAAGCAAAGTCGACCTTGGCAGAATTTGAACTCAGAACATAGCAGCAAATGAAATACCTATTTCTTTACTAACCACAAGGGGCTAAACACAGAGGGGACAAACAAGGACAGACAAACGGATTAAGTCGATAACATCGACCCCAGTGCGTAACTGGTACTTAATTTATCGACCC
This sequence comes from Octopus sinensis, assembly GCF_006345805.1. Classification (NCBI taxonomy): domain Eukaryota; kingdom Metazoa; phylum Mollusca; class Cephalopoda; order Octopoda; family Octopodidae; genus Octopus; species Octopus sinensis. The sequence continues at coordinate 24,105,954 of NC_043022.1, forward strand.
CCGAAAGGATGAAAGGCAAAGTTGACCTCGATGGAATTTGAACCCAGAACGTAACGGCAGACGAAATACGGCTACGCATTTCGCCCGGCGTGCTAACGTTTCTGCCAGCTCGCCTAGATTGTTAACCTATCATCCTGCAAATGCCATTGTGGTCTACTTTGTTGTATGCGTTTGAATAAATTATCCAGCCTGGGATGGCGGGGGGTGGGGGTAAGAAGAAAAATACTATACCAGAGAAATAGCTTATCTCCTAGCTGTTTCTAAGACCTAGTACCACACAAGGCTATCAATCAGCCGATCCTGAAATGCCTGATATCACACGAATCGAGCTAATTCTGTTTACAGTAATTTTGAAAGAAATGAGCTACTCACTAACATAAGGAAGAAAGCTGTCTACCAAAGCCTTGTGAGTAGATTGGCACGAGACTATAGAAAGAAGACACCTGCTCAAGGTGTCATACAGTGGGACTGAACCTGGGACCATGTGGTTAGAAAGCAAACTTCTCACAACACAGCCATGCCCTACATCAATGTTAACAGTTTTTCCTTCACCCATCAGTCTATGTAGGCCTTGCCATGCTCTGGGTGCCACAACTTTCTCCCCTCACCAAATTAAAACTACATTAATTTGTGTGTTCTTCATGCTTTAAGATGGTAAGATAACAATTTCAGGGATCTTTGACTGCAATGTTCAGCAGGTCAAATGAACCCCATGTAGAAGTTCTCTGTTTGATTCAATTCCTGTAATAGTGTAATCCATATACTGTTGTTCTATGGTACCTTTACTGTGGTGTGGGTATGTGCAGTAAAACTCAGGTTTTGGACTTCAGACATTAAGCACATGAACAAAAATATATATATATATATATATATATATATGCAGAAAGAGAGAGAGATTGTTACACATGCATAGACACTTACACAGAGTAACTGAAGAAAATCAACACTATCTCCGTTTTTATAACATGAAAGATACAAACAAGATGCCGATAAACCTGTAGGACCTTCTAAGAAGAGCCATACACAGAAACTGAAGATATGAAGGGCAAAGTTCACCTAGGTTAGGTTTAAACCCAAGAACATGAAGAAGAGGGGGAGGCTTTGGAGAAGAATTTCTATTGGAAAAAAAGGACACACATCATCATCATCATTTAACTTTCCCCTTCCATGCTGGCTTGGGTTGGATGGTTTGACAGGAACCAGCCAAGTAGAAGACTACTCCTGGCTACTGTGTCTGTTTTGGCAGGGTTTTTACAGCTGAATGCCATTTCTAAGATCATCCACTCTGCAGAGTGGACTCAGTGCTTCTTACTTGACACCAGCACTGATAATATCGTTTTTGAAGTTAGATGCCCTTCCAAATGCCAACTAACTACTTTACAGTGTGGATTGGATGCTTTTTAAGTGGGGCAAGCACTGGCAGGGTCACCAAGTAACTTGCAAGACAAGGAATTTTGAGGGGAGAGAAGGCATTGGAGGAAGGGATCTTGCATCAGATAATGAAAGGTTAGAGTGTGATAGAGAGACAAAGAGGCAGAGACAGGTAGGAGCACTAGAGGAGGAGATCTTGTGTCAGATGATGAAAGGTTATACTGAAAATGAACTCTCACAAGCAAATACCCATACATGTTAGTGGTTGTTGATAAGCTTTAAGTGAATTATCATTTAGAGTTGTTTTGATAACAACCATTCCAATTATGACCATCCGGTCTCTTTTTAGGGTTATATATGACAAGAGCTAATGTAGTTCTTTCTACCAACCAGCTTGAAACGACCAGTACTAAAGTATTTGTATTTAAATTATATTAAATTTGATTGTGATTAAAATCTCATTTGGCCGACTTATAATGTTACAAATGGTTTCCTGAATCCTTCCAAAAGCTAATTACATTGAAAATGGAATGAAACACAATCTATTCATTAAAAATACAGTGGCAGGATATGATTGGAGGGAAATTTGGTTGCTATTTCTAACAAGTCGAGCAATCAGATATAGGTTCCCTTGTATGCTTCAATGGGTGCTTCTTTTAACAGTTCATATAGCAGTTGAATCTGGTACCTCTAGGTTAATAGGAAATGTTGTTAGAGGAAATATTGTGAGAGGGGTTGATGGTTAATCCCTGCCCTCAAAATTCCTGGCCTTGTGTCTAAATCAGAAACAGTCACTGCTACTACAACTACTACTAGAAGTTACTTAAGTGGAAGTTGGGGAACAGTAGACATACTCTTACTCTTTTACTTGTTTCAGTCATTTGACTGTGGTCATGCTGGAGCACCGCCTTTTAGTCGAGCAAATCAACCCCAGGACTTATTCTTTGTAAGCCTAGTACTTATTCTATTGGTCTCTTTTGCTGAACCGCTAAGTTACGGGGACGTAAACACACCAGCATCGGTTGTCAAGCGATGTTGGGGGGACAAACACAGAGACACAAACACACACAAACATATACATACACACATATATATATATATATATATATATATATATATATATGATGGGCTTCTTTCAGTTTCCGTCTACCAAATCTACTCACAAGGCTTTGGTCGGCCCAAAGCTATAGTAGAAGACACTTACCCAAGGTGCCATGCAGTGGGACTGAACCCGGAACCATGTGGTTCGTAAGCAAGCTACTTACCACACAGCCACTCCTACATACATGCTGAAGCATGTATATGAGTTCAGTTATCATGCGAGTAAGATGCACAATTTAAGGCAGTGAGCTGGCAGAATCATTAACACGCTGCATGTGTGTATGTGTTCCTGCCCACTGCTTGGCAACTGGTATTAGTGTATTTAAGTCCCCGTAACTTAGTGGATCAGCAAACGAGACCAATAGAGTAGGTACCAGACTTTAAAAAAAAACAAAAGGAAAGAAGCATTAAAGTTGATTCATTTAACGAGAAATTCCACAAGGTGGTGCCCCAGCATGGTCGCAGTCTAATGAGTAAAACAAGTAAAAGGCAAAAAAAAACCCCAGCTGTATTAAGTTGGTATTTGGAATATGAATTAAAAAGAAATTTTGATGGACGGTTTTAAATTGAATCCCTTTAAAACAGGAAGTCTGTATCAGAGAGCTGAATGCAGTCTCAGGCAGGTTGGTGTCAGGAGAGTTAAACAGAAAAACAGTCACACAGCACTTAAGTTTAACACATTAAACAGATGTAAACTGATGCAGCAGATGTAATCTGTAAAACAGATGTACAAGACAGAAAAGGGGAATAAACTGAGTGATGGCAGTTAAACCACATATCCATTTTCAGTCAAGGACTGAGGTTGATTTCATTGATGATAACTCTTCAGATAAGATGAATGATGGCAAAGTTGATCACACAACAATAATCTAATAATAATAATAATAATAATAATGATGATGGTGATAGTGATTCATCATCATCATCGTTTAACGTCCGTTTTCCATGCTAGCATGGGTTGGACGGTTCGACCGGGGTCTGGGAAGCCAGGAGACTGCACCAGGCTCCAGTCTGATCTGGCAGTGTTTCTACAGCTTGTTGCCCTTCCTAATGCCAACCACTCCGTGAGTGTAGTGGGTGCTTTTTATGTGCCACCGGCATATACATATATACGACGGGCTTCTTTCAGTTCCTGTCTACCAAATCCACTCACAAGGCTTTGGTCAGCCCGAAGCTATAGTAGAAGACACTTGCCCAAGGTGCCACGCAGGAGTAAGCACATGGGCAGTAACGAGTTAACAGCGTAGACTGAAAGACAATACTAGGTATGGCATATGTCATCTAAGGAGTGACAACAGAACTGGATCATAGATATAGCACGTCCAGCTGACAAGAAGATAAGTGATAAAGAAGAAAAAATAAGGCAATAGATATAAAAGGTTAGCTTGGGAGGTTAAGCAGTTGTGGTCACTGGGAAAGGTGGTAGTAATACCAATAATTGGAGCCTTAAGAATAGCAAATAAAGATCTTTGAAAGTACACTGAACAAATAGGGGTTGGCAGTATGGGTGGAGCACTTGCAGAAAACAGCACTGCTTGAAAAATAAGGGTTGATACCTCAGCTGTTTACAGTGGTAGTAAACAGATGACAATATAATATCTCCAGCATTAGAAGTTGAATAAAGAAAACAACAATAATAACAAGGGCATAGGAGTGACCGTCTGGTAAGTAGCTTGCTTACCAACCACATGGTTCCGGGTTCAGTCCCACTGCGTGGCACATTGGGCAAGTGTCTTCTACTATAGCCTCGGGCCGACCAAAGCCTTGTGAGTGGATTTGGTAGGCGGAAATTGAAAGAAGCTTGTCGTTTATATATATATATATATACACACACACATATATATATGTATGTGTGTGTGTGTGTGTCTGTGTTTGTCCCCCCACCAACATTGCTTGACAACTGATGCTGGTGTGTTTATGTCCCTGTAACTTAGTGGTTCGGCAAAAGAGGCTGATAGAACAAGTACTAGGCTTACAAAGAATAAGTCCTGGAGTCGATATTTGCTCGACTAAAGACGGTGCTCCACCATGGCGGCAGTCAAATGACTGAAACAAGTAAAAGAGTAAAGAGAGAGAGGGCACTCAGAGAGCATAAATTTCTGCCAAGGCAACACCAACGTCCTCTCAATGATTAACCAGAGATGATTTTTAAAATATCAATCCCGAAATCGAATCAGTTTATGCTAGTCATGAGGCCAAATATCTCTGAAAGTTTCATCTGAATCCATCCAGTGGTCCATGAGATATCTTGTCCACAGACAAACAAACAAACACAACTGAAAACAATACCACCGCCTGAGAACTATCAGTGATACTGAAGGGGATGTAGCTAGCAATAGCAATGGATCATGTGTGTGTATGTTTCTGTGAGAAGGTGCACGTACAATCATGGTGTTCTTGAGCAAAACACTTCATGCTGCTTTAGTCCACTCAGCTGGTAAAAATAACCTTGTGATGGAATAGCCTTCCCATCAGTGGGGGAATGTTCGCCTGTTTGCCTAGTTGGCGGGGTGGGGTGGGTTGGGGGGCAGCAGCATTTGAAAGCTACAACGATACGAAGCACATTGCAACCAGTGGTGTATAAGAACATCTGATAGTCTGGTTGATACCATGATGGATATATATATATATACATATATATATGCACATATATATATATACATATATATATACACATATATATATATACATGTATATATATATACACACGTATATATATATACACACGTATATATATATATACACACGTATATATATACACATATATATATACATATATATATACACACACATATATATATATAACACACACACATATATATATGTATGTGTGTGTGTGTGTGTCTGTGTTTGTCCCCCCACCAACATTGCTTGACAACTGATGCTGGTGTGTTATGTCCCTGTAACTTAGTGGTTCGGCAAAAGAGGCTGATAGAACAAGTACTAGGCTTACAAAGAATAAGTCCTGGAGTCGATATTTGCTCGACTAAAGACGGTGCTCCACCATGGCGGCAGTCAAATGACTGAAACAAGTAAAAGAGTAAAGAGAGAGAGGGCACTCAGAGAGCATAAATTTCTGCCAAGGCAACACCAACGTCCTCTCAATGATTAACCAGAGATGATTTTTAAAATATCAATCCCGAAATCGAATCAGTTTATGCTAGTCATGAGGCCAAATATCTCTGAAAGTTTCATCTGAATCCATCCAGTGGTCATGAGATATCTTGTCCACAGACAAACAAACAAACACAACTGAAAACAATACCACCGCCTGAGAACTATCAGTGATACTGAAGGGGATGTAGCTAGCAATAGCAATGGATCATGTGTGTGTATGTTTCTGTGAGAAGGTGCACGTACAATCATGGTTTCTTGAGCAAAACACTTCATGCTGCTTTAGTCCACTCAGCTGGTAAAAATAACCTTGTGATGGAATAGCCTTCCCATCAGTGGGGGAATGTTCGCCTGTTGCCTAGTTGGCGGGGTGGGGTGGGTTGGGGGGCAGCAGCATTTGAAAGCTACAACGATACGAAGCACATTGCAACCAGTGGTGTATAAGAACATCTGATAGTCTGGTTGATACCATGATGGATATATATATATACATATATATATGCACATATATATATATACATATATATATACACATATATATATACATGTATATATATACACACGTATATATATATACACACGTATATATATATACACACGTATATATATATATATACACACGTATATATATATACATATATATATACACACACATATATATATATATATACACACACATATATATATACACACATACATATATACATATATATACACATATATATATACATATATATATACACACACACACACATATATATATATCCTTTTAAATTACAGCAATAGCTGGGTGCCTGGGTGGAAAGACTCTTTCAGAAATTAGAAACTATGTACAGAATGGTAATCTGTTTGCTCAAAAGGCATCTTTCTTTGACATGTTTCTGATAACTGGAAATGTCAGCCGATGAGAAACGTAAATGGTTAGAAAGATAATGGTGCCAGTGGGCAATGATGGTGATGGTGGTAGTAGTAAGAGTAGGAATGGCTTTGATGGAGGTAGTGGCGGGAGGTGAAGTGGTGGTGTTGGTGAAGGCGGTGGTGGTTATGGTGGTAGTATACAGATTTAAATACATTGGAGATGGCAGCACCATCAACTTGCAGAGATGCAAGAAATGTTATCTAAATAGTAGATTCCATTGCCAGATAATGAGGTGTGGGGTGTCTGTCTGTCTGTCCAAGAAACAGCAAAACTAGTAGCAGTGGTAGAAGTAGTAGTAGTAGTAGTAGCAGCAACACCGGTACTAGGTGAAGTAGAAGTACATGTAGTGGTAGTTGAAGTAGTAATAGTAACTGTAGTAGTAGTAGCAGTGGTAGTAGTAGTAGTTTAGTAGTAGTAGTAGTAGTAGCAGTGGTAGTAGTAGTAGTTACAGCAGCAACACTGGTACTAGGTGAAGTAGAAGTACATGTAGTGGTAGTTGAAGTAGTAATAGTAACTGTAGTAGTTGTAGCAGTGGTAGTAGTAGTAGTAGTAGTAGCAGGCAAGATATATATATGTCATAGCAATAAACAATGTCAGTGGGACAGCAGTAATACTGGGGTAAGGGCAACAGCCTATACTACATTGTGGTAGCAAACAACTAAAGCATAAGCAAAAGCAACAGTAGTGGTGGGTTGTAGACAACAACAGTGCGGGTAAATGTTGTGGTAGTAGTGGATTGTAAACAACAGTATGGGCAAGAGCAGCAGAAAAGCATTGACCAGTGTATAGGTAGGTGTGGTGGCAGTGGTGGCATGCAGTGGAAGTGTGGTAAGAAATTTGCTTCCCAACCACATGGTTCTGGGTTCAGTACCACTTTGTAGCACCTTGGGCCGATGTCCTCTACTATAGCACTGGGTTGACCAAAACCTTGAGAGTGGACTTAGTAGATGGTAGCTAAAAGAAACCCTTCATGACTATATACATACACGTTGACCTAGAACTACGATTACAGACACTCCAACCATGCTCCCTCCATCATTTTAGGTGTATTTAACCCTTTAGCATTCAAACTGGTCAGGTCCAGCCTCTCATACCTGCCCTACAATGTCATTCTATAAGTAAACAATAACACCGTTGAAATCTCGTAGCCCCGAGATAATTCATGGTTAGTTAAAAACAATGGAAATAAATGAGCATCACATTTGAT
>NC_043022.1:24116165-24123665 GCF_006345805.1 Octopus sinensis
CGGGCTTCTTTCAGTTTCCGCCTACCAAATCCACTTACAAGGCATTGGTCGGCCCGGGGCTATAGCAGAAGATACTTGCCCAAGATGCCACGCAGTGGGACTGAACCCGGAACCATGTGGTTCGTAAGCAAGCTACTTACCACACACCCACTCCTGCGACTATGCATGTGTGTTTGTGTATAGGTGTCTACGTATATAAATATATATGCAGATATACATATTATATTTAATCTTCAGAAATCAACTATGAGAGAAACAGGAATGTGTCTGCTTACAGGCCAGCTGGATCAAGCATGACCCGGGGTTCAATACCAGACTGATTTATGGATAAAGGGTTATTTTCTTGACAGGGACATTCTGAGTGCATATCTTGTGTGATACGACTCCTCCCTCCTGTATCTTGTTCCATTCAAACCAGTCAACCGATAAAGAAAGTTATTTAGCCCAAGGTCAGGCCTATCATGTACGGTCTCCCGGCTGTGAAAATCACTGCCTTCATTCTTTTTAATTTTTAGTTTTCTAAGAGATTTCTAAGATTTCTAAGAGATTTCATAATCTTCTGAGTCTGTCATGTCTAAAGATAGCAAAATATGAGGAAGATTTAGCTGGTATTTCTAGGAGGCTGAGTGACTATAAACTTTCGGTTTTAAGCTTGGATGGCAATTACAAGAAGTAGTGGCAACCTCACAACTGATTTTGTGTGTGTGTGTGATATTTTTCTTTATTTTTTTATCTGTATCAGTCATGAAACAATGGCCATGCTGGGGCACTACCTTGAAGAACTTTCAGGTGGATGAATTGACCCCAGTAGGCTTTTTTTTCCTTTTAAAATTTTGTACTTATTCTATTGATCTCATTTTGCCAAACCACTGGGTTACAGGAATGCAAACAAACCAACACTGATTGTTAAGTAGTGATGGGGACAAACACACACACACCACAGGCTTCTTTCAGTTTCTGTCTACAAAATACACTCACAAGGCTTTGGTCGACCCAAGGCTATAGTAAAAGGTACATCCCCAAGGTTCCATGCAGTGGGACTGAACCTGGAACCATGTGGTTGGAAAGCAAGTTTCTTACCACACAGCCCTGCCTGCATCTGTGGTTATCATCATTGTTTTTACATCTGCTTTTCCATGTTTGCATGGGTCAGATGGAGTTTTGTTGAGGTGGATTTTTTTACAGCTGGATGCCCTTCCTGTTGCCAACCCTCGCCTGTCTCCCAGTAAGGTAATATTTTCCCGAAGATTGGGAATGCAGGATGCTGCTTGCATGATGATGACATTCATTTACAACAATCACACAATATCAAGGCAGAGAGTCAGTAATACACATGAGGTGCCACACAGTGGGATTGAACCTGGAACCACGTGGGTGGAAAACAAGCTTTTTACTGCACAGCCATGCCCATACCTACATGTGAGTGGAGGCACATGGCCTAGTGGTTAGAGCAGCGGACTCGAGGTCGAGGGATCGTGGTTTCGAATCTCAGACCAGACGATGTGTGTGTTTATGAGCGAAACACCTAAGCCCCACGTGGCTCCGGCAGAAGGTAATGGCAAAACTTCTGCTGATTCTTCTGCCACAACTTTCTCTCACTCTTTCCTCCTGCATCTTGCAGCTCACCTGCTACGGACTGGCGTCCCATCCAGGTGGGGAACCTATACGCCAAGAAACCGGGAAACCGGCCCTTATGAGCCAGGCATGGCTCGAGAAGGAACAAACAATACCTACATGTGTGAGCAAACATTTTTCTCTGGGGCTTTCGCAGAAGTCAAAAACAAAAATACCAGTTATACTATAAGGTTGAGTAAAGAACCTGTCCCATGTGCATAAGTCAGTCATAAACTTAATGACAAGATGCCATTGTTGTTGTCAGTGTTCTCAATACTATCACTGGAAACTATCATTGAGTGAAGGCCAAGCGAAGGAGTCTTTGATTATTATCTCAAGGACTATCTAAGAGAGCCGTCATTAAGAGAATATCCAGCTGAGAGGCTCTATCAGTGACTGAAGGACTGAGATATGATGTGATGCCTATGCTATTAAGATATGCTCTATCGTGGTCTTTTATCAGTTGATACTATCATGCTTCCTTTTCATAACAAAACACATTGATGTTATATAAAGGTTGTTGCCCTCATTTGCAGTAACACATCAGAGAATGAGGTATGTACATGGGCAGGAATATGAATATAAAGCAGTATAAATATTATGTGTGTGTGTGTGTATATCTATTATATAAAATCCGTTCTGTCTGTCCGTCTGTGTGTCTTCTAGGATCTTGGGCATCCTCCATCCGATTGTGCTCAAATTTGGTATGTAGATACTAATGGTATCAGGGCTTGTATAAGTCTTGAAATAATTACAAAAATCAATTCCAGACAAAGATGCACACACACACACACACAGTGTTGTGTGCATGTGTGTGTGTATATATATAATATATATATATATATATATATATATATATATATACTTTATTTAAAAGCAGCAGAAAATTCAACAAAACCTGTCATATATATATATATACACACACACACACACACACATACATACAAAGAGGTGTATGTGTGTGTGTGTGTGTATTCATCAAGTGGCATGCACTTCATGTATGCATACACATGTGTGGTATATATATATATAATATATATATATATAATATATATACATATATATACATATATTATATATACATATATATATATATATATTACATATATATACATATATATATATACATATACATATATATACATATACATATATATACATATTACATATATATACATATACATATATATACATATACATATATATACATATACATATATATACATATACATATATATATATATATATATATATATACATATACATATATATATACATATATATATATATTATATATACATATCATATATATATATATATATATATATATATACATATATATATATATATATACATATACATATATATATATATACATATACATATATAATATATATATATATATATACATATATATAAAGTAAAATTCTCTTGATATGAAAGGTCAAACAAATCTATGTAATTATCATCGTGTGTATATGGATAGGAATTGCGGGGGAGAGATAACAAAGATCTTATGACCCACGTTGAGTCTAGTGAGGAAGTTATGTATACAGATATCACCAATTTGTTCTCATTCTTCTAAAGGTGAGTAACCATGTAGCTCCACAATAACAAGAACCTACTCTACCCTAATCTCTTCCTGCATAGCATAATCCCATTCAACACAAAGATGCAAACCCCCGCCACCACCCACTCCTCAGGTTTTGCTGACTTGTGAGCTACATGATGATCTCAGTAGTGCTGGGGGGTGGGGTGAAAAAGCACCCAGCCTACACTGTAAAGTGGTTGGCATTAGGAAGGGCATCCAGCTGTAGAAATCATGCCAAAGCAGACACTGGAGTATGATGCAGTCCTTGGGCCCTTCAGATCTTCTCAAACCATCCAAGCCATGCCAGCATGGAAAACATGCTAAATGGACACTAAACTCTGCTTGCAAAGACCTGTTGAGGCAAGTGAAATCGAAATCAAATCAAATTTGCAAATTTGATGACTGGCACCTGTGCCAGTGGAGCGCTAAGAGCACCATCTGAGCATGATCGTTGCCAGAGCAGCTGACTGGCTTCTGTGCCGGTGGCATGTAGAAAGTACAGTTCAAACGTGATCATTACCAGCATCACCTTACTGGCACTTGTGCTGGTGACACAGGAAAAACATTCGAGGGAGGTCGTTGCCAGTGCCACTGGGCTGGCTCCTGTGCAGGTGGCATGTAAAAAACAACACTTGAGTGTGGCTGTTGCCAGTACCGCCTGACTGGCCCTTGTACCAGTGGCATGTAATAACACTCACCGGAGTGGTTGGCGTTAGGAAAGGCATCCAGCTGTAGAAACAGCCAGATCAGATTGGAGCCTAGTGCATCTATCTGGTTCGCTAGTCCTCAGTCAAATTGTCCAACCCATGCTAGCATGGAAAGCGGACATTAAACGATGATGATGATATATATATAGGGAGAGTTTACGAAAAAAACAAAAGACGAAGACAGGTGGTGTACAAAACAAACAGATGCATTAGTATAACGCTCAGGAATAGAAAAAGTCTTTTACGTTTTGAGCCTTTGCTCTTCTCCAGAAATGGACACAGAAAACAAGGAGAGAAAAAAATGTGTGTAGTGGCTAACAATCTATCATGGCGATGATATATATCTGATGATATATATACTTATATATATATATATATATATATATACACACATACACATACACACACACACACACATACATACACACATTAACAAATTTACTATCTGTATGTCTGTTTCTTAATTAGTTACACCACAATTAGATTTAATTAACATACTCCATGTCCTCTTTGTTACACACACACACACATACTGACATTAACTAAACACTATCTATCTGTTAATGTACTCTGTACTTAATATATGTCAAAATTGACTTATCTCTCTGTCCTACCAGTTATTTTTAGTTAATACCAATTGTAAACATGGGTGTGTGGTACCTCAAGCAAGTGTCTTCTACTATAGACCCAGGTTGACCAAAGTGCTGTGAGTGGATTTGGTAGATAGAAACTGAAAGAAGCCTGTCATATATGTGTGTGTGTGTGTGCGTAACTATATCTCCTTGTCTTGACATCATGTGATGGTTGTAAATGAATGTCACTGTTGTACAAGCAGTGTCCTTAGTTCCCAGTTTTCTACCTTGCTTGGAAAATGCTAAGTTGACCTCAGCGGAATTTCAATTGAGAACATAAAAACAGGTGAAATGCCACTATTTTGTCCAGTATGCTAATGAGTCTGCCAGCTGGCCACCTTAAATAATAACCGGAATGGGTTCAAATTTTGGAAAGAAGGTCAGCAATTTTGGGGTGGGGGAGTAAATTGATTAGAATGACCCTAGTACTGGACTGGTACTTATTTTACTGAGAAATTGGAATTGACATGAGCAGGCCCAAAAAGCTACTTACTCTATTGGGGACAATGAAGATTTTGAGATGGGTACTTGATGTTGAGTAACTTCCATGAAACTAAAACATCTAAAGTATACAAAATTAACCTGGGCTAGTAAGGGATGGAGAGCTCTGAGGAAAATAATAGTAATAATAATAATAATGATACACGAAAAACAAAACAAGAAATAATATTCCTTTATAGGAATATTAATACCTATTTCTTTATTACCTACAAGGGGCTAAACATAGAGGGGACAAACAAGGACAGACATAGGTATTAAGTCGATTACATCAACCCCAGTGCATAACTGGTACTTAATTTATCGACCCTGAAAGGATGAAAGGCAAAGTCTACCTCGGCGGAATTTGAACTCACAATGTAATGACAGACGAAATACTGTCAAGCATTTCGCCCAGCATGCTAACGATTCTGCCAGCTCGCCGCTGTTCAATACCAATAAATAATACTTAATCAGTATTTTATTTTATTGGTTTTTGGCAGATGAAAAGGCAAAACCTGGTCTCAGTCAGATTTGAACTCAGAACGTAAAGATCTAAATATAAATAAACACCGTTGGCATTTTGTCTGATGCTCTTTGGTGAATCCACCAGGCGAAGTTAGAACCTATGACTGTTGCAAGCAGTGCTCAGCCACCACACCACCGTTCCACACAGACACACACACTTCACCACACCGCCAACCTGTTCTCAGGAGAGCTGATTAGACAGAACATCAAACAGATGTTTCCTCTGCAATGTTTAGATATCAACTGAAGATGATAGCTTGCCCCCTCTTCACTGTTGTTTTAATAATAAACTTGGCACCAGTTTCTGGCAGGGAAGGAGATGGGAAGAGAGAGAGAGCAACATGGACAGACAGTGAAAGAGAGAGAGAGAAATTACACACTGAGTTATATTTTACATTACATTCTCAGTGAAATATCTCACACATACCTCTGTTTAGTGGTGTTATCTGCATTCATGGCATTCACTAACGTTATTAGCTACACATTGTTCACTAATGTTAGTTACACCTTGTATACCAATGTTATTAACCACACCGTTCACTAATGTTATTAACTACACATTGTTCACGAGCATTTATCATCAACAGTAAGTATTATTATCTACACACTGTACTATAGTACTATTATATACATACCATACCATACTGTTCATACACCGTTCAACAGTGCTATTATATACATATTGTTCAACAACACAATTATACAAGGACCATTCAACACTATTATTATATATACTGTTCAATAGTACTGTAAATAAACCCAATCTGTTTCTTAAACGAGGGACATATTCATACGGCACAGACTGTTTTTTTTTTTACTTCAATAGACGTCACTGATTGGTTGAAATTGCAGAAATTGAAGAAAAAAAAACTACAAATATTTTACAAACTATAGAATTTTCTCAATAAAGCCAAGAGAAAAAGATGTTTTATAAACACATTCTACCAGTATATGAAGTTTAAAATTTTTTAGTTACCTAGAAATTATGTTAAAAACTGCCGTTCAAACCGAAAAGATCCGCATTATGATATACACACCATTCAACAGAATGCTTTACTAAATTAACGTTACCATACACATTGCTACAAAATATATTAGGGGTTCCTCCCATTGGCACAAAGGGACACATTCTGAAATGGAATGAGTGTTATAGCTGGTCCAGTCGAGCCTAGAATGGACATTACTTGGAATTAATTTTAGCACCCTGGAGGGATCAGAAACAAAGTTTAACCAGATTGGGCCAATGTCTTCTATAGCTCCTGGACAACATTTAAAAAGCCTTGTGAATGAATTTTGGTAAAAGGAAACTGAAAGAAGCCTGTCATATGTGTATTTTTTTGTTTATCCCCGATAACTGGTGTTGGTTTGTTTACATCCCCATAACTTAGCAATTCGACAGAAAGAGACTGATAGAAAAAGTATAAGGCTTAGAACAAAAGCAAAAAAAAAATAAAAGGACTGGCATGGCTTTGTTTAACTAAACCTTTCAGGGTGGTGCTCCAGCATGGCCACAGACTGATGACTGAAACAAGTAAAAAACTAAAAAAAAAAAAATATCTTGCTAAGTGTCAAATGTTGATTTTATTAAATTCCTGAAATACTATTTGTTATTGAAAATCAACGTGATATGAAAGTGGGGGGAGAAGAGAAAAAGGGGCGGGGTCACCGTAGATTACAGATTTGCAAAATGGGTTTGTGTTGGCAAGAGATTGGGGTATTACTGGTCTCAGAGCCTATAAAATGGGGTGGTTGGGGGTTCATTGGTTCATTGGTGGGGAGAGAGGGCCTGGAGGACCAAAGGCAGGCTTGTAGCTATCTATTGAATCCTCTCCTTAAAAAACAAAAAACTCAACACACATTCCTTGAATTTTGTAAGGATTCCCCTTCATGATTAGTTACACCTTGTATACCAATGTCAAGAGGGCCTTGAAAAGCAGCCTTAGGCTACCTT
>NC_043022.1:24126165-24128665 GCF_006345805.1 Octopus sinensis
GTTAACATGTACTTTGTAACACAATACACGGTTAATCTCGGTCTTACTAGTTAACACACAGCTGAATAAATAACTTGAGATACTTTTAATAGTTAATGTAGCCAGCTACAAACCTAATATATTATTAATCTCGAAGGTGCATTACCTATTCTAGGTATGCAGGAAGGTAATGCAGCAGCTATGTAGGTAGGTGAGCGAGTCAGTAGTTACGTGCAGTTTAATAGAAGACAGCTATGTTAATATACTACACAGAAATATATATACATATATATAAAAATATATATGACTTTATACACAATCTCGGCAGATTCCTTACAAGTTTTATTACTTAATAATATGTTATTAGTGGATTAGATTTAATAACGACTCCTATACAAAGCCTAAGAACAACACAGGCATATACCTAGTTCCAATTAATAATTGTCAATCTTTGATATCCAGTTAACCACTTAAGGAAGCATTTAGATGTGAGGTCATGGGTTCAGGTTTATAAGAGGGTCCTATTGTTCTAATAATAATAATAACAATCCTTGCTACTATAGGCACAAAGCCTGGATTTTTGTGAGGAAGGGGACAACATATCACATTGACCCCAGTACTTGACTGGTACTAAATTTATTGACCCCGAAAGGATGAAACGCCGCTAAGCATTTTGCCCAACATGCTAACAATTCATATAAGTATGTGTTGTAGCAAAACAGGAAGCGCTGAAGGTGAAACCTTTATAAAGCACTTATTTAGCGAAGTGCTTTTACTCACTACCCTGCTTAATCACAGGAGTTTCTTGGTTAACACAGCCACCAGAGTGTGCATATGTGTGTGTGTATACATATCTCTCCATATACACATACAATGTATTATGTGCACAAATATATGAGTAATATACATATACACATTATGCCTACACCCATTATACAGTATAGATATATTTCTTTTCTACCCACAAGGGGCTAAACATAGAGGGGACAAACAAGGACAGACAAAGGGATTAAGTCGATTACATCGACCCAGTGCAAAACTGGTACTTTATTTATCGACCTCGAGAGGATGAAAGGCAAAGTAGACCTCGGCGGAATTTGAACTCAGAACGTAACGACAGATGAAATACCGATAAGCATTTCGCCCGGCGCGCAAACGTTTCTGCCAGCTCGCCGCCTCATTAAACAGTATATAATTAACTTGGTATATTGGTATATTCAAAGTTTGGCACAAGGCCAGCAATTTCAGGGCAGGGGGTTGAGTTGATTACATCGACCCCAGTATTGAAGCTGGTACTTATTTTATCAACTCTGAAAAGTACGAAAAGCAAAACCAACCACAGCAGAATATACCTTGGTATATTAAAGTGTAAAAAACTAATGTGTGAGTTAATATGTAATTATTATCATTAAACAGAAGAACCAACACAAAAGAACTGAATTAGCTAATACTTATGCTGTGGTGTATATATTAGTTCACTTTTAGTTATATAGTATATTTATAGATTACAGAATATGCAACAGCGAACAGAAAATATGCTAGTTAGCTGTACAGTGTATATAATAAATTTAAGAGTATATGTAACAACTGGTTATATATACATATATATATCTCTTTCTTTACTACCCATAAGGGGCTAAACACAGAGGGGACAAACAAGGACAGATAAACGGATAAAGTCGATTACATCGACTCCAGTGCGTAACTGGTACTTATTTAATCGACCCCGAAAGGATGAAAGGCAAAGTCGACCTCGGCAGAATTTGAACTCTGAACGTAGCGGCAGACAAAATACGGCTACGCATTTCGCCCGGCGTGCTAACGTTTCTGACAGCTCGCCTTATATATATATATATAATATATATCATTGTGGCACTCTATTGATTATGGCGATGATCCAATCAATGGAACAGCCTGCGTGTGAAATTAATGTGCAAGTGGCTGAGTACTCCACAGACACGTGTACCCTTAATGTAGATCTCGGGGGGTAGAGTCAGTGTGACAAGGCTGTCCCTTTGAAATACAGGTACAACAGTAACAGGAAGAAAGGGTGAGATATATATATATGTATGTGTGTGTGTGTGTGTGTGTATGTATGTGAAGGCATGTGGCCAAGTGGTTAGGGTGTTACACTCATGATACCACGATCATGATTTCAATTCTCAGACCAGGTAGTGCATTATGTTGTCTAGCAAAACACTTCATTTTACATTGCCCTTGTGCACCTAGCAGTAAACGGGGCAACCCTGTGATGGACTGGAGTTCTGTTCAGGGGAAATGTTGGCCTACACCCCTAGCCTGTGGAGTGGCATTATTTCAAAGCCACAACGATGTGAAGAAGAGCATTGTGATCAGCAGTATATAACATCCAATAGTTTGCTTAATACAGGGGGATAAAGCATCTTTTATCTTTTACTTGTATCAGTCATGTGACTGAGGATGCTGAGACGCAACCACGAAAAAGTTTGATTGAACAAGTTGACTCAATATCTCTTTTTAAACCTGGTACTTATTCTATTAG
>NC_043022.1:24133665-24171165 GCF_006345805.1 Octopus sinensis
AAAATTCTGACAGCTCAAGAAATAAATATAAAAAAGCATAAATAGCAGTTTCTTCTGTGTTTGCAAAAGGCTACAATGGATGTTATGCAGCAAAAATCCCCACCACGACGACCACCACCACCAAACACACAGAGTTTAAGCCAACCTGATATTGTCGTCTCATGTTTAAACTGATTACATAGACTAATAAAGCATTCTGAATGACCCAACGATGTAAGAAATTCAAGCAGAACAAGCATTTAAACAGACAACATGTAACATAATGTATATCACAATGACACAGGGAAGTTATAATGTTACAAATACGGTCTTTAGATCAGCCTGTATGTTCATTTAATCTGTGGATTATACGACAAAAAGGTCAATTGAAACGCTGTATTTAGATGAACCAGATGTAATTGGTTAACAATATTGTGTTTAGGACTAACATGATACCATGGTACAAGTGCTCAGGCCAACCACTTCTGCATACAAGTAGTGCCAAGATATAGAATGGCAAATGGCCTTCCCCCCGCCCTGCCGCCCACTTTTTTGTGTGTAAACGAGTGAATTACAAATCCAAGATACAACTGTGTTGAGACAAATAAGGAAGCTTGAATTTACAAAATCACAATATATATATATATATATATATATATATATATATATTATATATATATACATACATACACACACACACTATATATACAACATACATTATATATATAATATATATATATATATATATATATACACACACACAAACACATGTGGAGGCACATGACTAAGTGACTAGGCTTGATAGGAACTAGCAAGGCCAGGGCCCACACCAAGTGCCAATTTGGCTTGGTTTCTACAGCCAGATGCCTTTCCTAATACCAACCACTCAGAATGTACTCATAAGGAATTACACACACACACACACTTCTACATGATGACCAAAATGAATAATAATAATAATAGTTTCAAATTTTGGCACAAGGACAGCAATTTTGGGGTAGAGGATAAGTCAATTAACATGGAGCTCGGTACCCAACACATACTTATTTCACTGAACCTGAAAGGATGAAAAGGCAAAGTTCACCACGGTGGTTAGTTAGTTAGTTAGTTAATTTTTGGCTCAAAAAGCAAGGCCATGTAGAGGGACATGGAGTTATGTACAGGGTGGTGTTCATGTAAAGAGTTCAGGCCACTTGAGGTCAAGGGAGCTTTTGAACAAAGCGGTCGTCGGCATCTTGTTCCACGGATCCGCAACCCGGACGTAGAAAGCCCCTCTCCTTCGATTGAGATGAAATCGTCGCAGATATAACTTTTCGGAATGACCCTGCAGCCGACGCTCTGGAGCAGGAGTGAAGAACAGCTCTTTCGAGAGGTTACACTTTCCGCTTATGATGTTATGAGCGAGAATGAGACCACCACAGCGGCGGCGTTTTTCTAGAGAATAAAGGTCGAGCGTCTTCAGCCTTTCTTCATAAGACAAATTCTTGATGTTTGGTGTTTGAACTCAGAACATAAAGACAAACAAAAAATACCAAGCATTTTGCCCATCATGTTAATGATTCTGCCAGCTTAATAACGATGACATAATACAAATGAAATGTCGAAATGTTTTGGTGTGTAACTTTTGGCCCACCCAGTACAATATTTTTTTTTTTCCTGGAGAGAAAAAAAGATGGACGAACCAGTCTATAGTTTCTATGCATCACTGATTGCTATCTTCAATCAGCCATGGAGAAACTGCTTATAATAAACCCAAACTGTTACTAAGTCTAGCTCATTCCTGCTTCTAGTTCACAAAGGCTCTGTGTAATTGATTTCCATCCAGCCATGCCTGTGCCTATGCATCCATAAACACACACACACTCACATATATACAAATACATAAATGTGTGTGGTGTGTGTGTATACACACACACAAATGTGTGTATATATATATATATATATACGAATGCATACACACAAATGTGTATATATATATATATATATATATATATATACATACACACATAAGCATAGATGTATATATACATACATAAACACACACACACACACATAAATATACATGGTTGTGGGTTCAGTCTCACTGCATGGCACCTTGGGCAAGTGTCTTCTGCTATAGCCTTGGGTCAACCAAAGCCTTGTGAGTGGATTTGGTAGACAGAAACTGAAAGAAGCCTCTTGTAAATATGTGTGTATGTATGTGTGGTGTGTGTATATATATATATATACATACATACATACATAAATGTGTGTGTATATATATACACACACACACAAACGTACATATATATATATATATATTATATATATATATATACAAACACACAAATGTATGTATATATACATATACAAACACATAAATGTATGTATACATACATATACACACATAAATATATATATACATACACATATATATATATACACACACACACATCCATATGTATATATATATACATAAACACACACACATATATTCTGTAGTACTGTCTAGCACTGAAACAAAACAACGCATCAGAAATTTATTATTAATGTGTAGAGGAAGTTAATTCAGAGTTCTAACAAACCAAACATAATAATAATAATAATAATAATAATAATAATCTGCTGCATCAAATTATTAATATATAGTCAGGCTTGAGTAAATCTATTGAACAGACTATTTAAATGACGAGGCAAATTCGTTAAGTGAATTACTAATCTCATTAGCAGAGAAAGTGTCACAAGGGAAAAATAGATATTAGAAGTATTGATGTTAAACAGAGAAATCAGCAATTGCATAGCTAGCTAGTGATAGTGAAAATCTTGTTGAAGCCTTTTAGGCTAAAGTATTTTAATTACAGAGAATTTCTGTTTTAATTAATCTAAGTTAACCCTTAACTGGTGGACACCAATTGATGTTTCAGAAATCTCACATGGCGATGGCTGGCCATCATTAATTGATACCTGAGTGTCTACTGTGTTGTTGTTTGTGCCTTCTCGAGCCATGCCTGGCTCATAAGGGCCGGCTTCCCGGTTTCTTGGCGTATAGGTTCCCCACTTGGATGGGACGCCGGTCCGTCGCAGGTGAGCTGTAAGATGCAGGAAGAAAGAGTGAGAGAAAGTTGTTGCGAAAGTATCAGCAGAAGTTTCGCCATTACCTTCTGCCGAGCATGTGGAGCTTAGGTGTTTTTGCTCATAAACACACACATCGCCCGGTCTGAGATTCGAACCCGCGATCTTTCGATCATGTGCATGCTGCTCTAACCACTAGGTCATGTGCCTCCACAACTTTATGAGTCCAAGGAACTTGAGAAGGATTCTTTATCCTATTTCTAATTTTTGGCATTAAGGCCAGCAGTTTTGTTGATCAATTCAACCCTGGAAGGCTAAAAGATAAAGTTGACTACAGTGGAATTTGAACTTAGGAATGTGAAGAGCAAGAAGAAATACTACTAAGCATTTTGTCCAACCATTATATTTTCAGAAGCATGAAACTAATTATAGCACATATTCAAATGCTTTTCTTTATTATTAATATTATTATACATATATATATATGGAAATTAGAAAGAGGGTAGAGGGCAAGAAGGAAAGGGTGGTGGGAGGAGCAGCTGTTTCAGCAGTGTGTTGGTAGTGACTATTATAAACTATAATAATAAAACACACATACACCACACACACAAAAGAAAGAACTGGCTGAGTGCCAGCTGTGAATGTAAGTGATGGCAGTGAAGCTTTTCACTCAACAATACCTACATAACACTCAAGGATAGGCAGGAGATGGGGATGGGTGGGTGAAATGCAAGGAGGAGGGGGGGGGCTGGCGTATTTAAGTGGGGTTAGATCAACAGACATGAATGAGCCCACCACCCATCTCACTTGTTGCCAGCTGTAAAATATTTCAGATTGTAATACCCTCCCACCCCAGTCTTGGTTGTTTTAATACTCACTTATAGACACAATAGCCATACACACCTATATACACAAACATATATATATTATATATACATACAATATATACATAGAGATATATACATACAATATATACATAATATATATATATATATACATAATATCATACTACCATACATATATATATACATATATATACATACATATATATACATATATATATACATATACATATACATCATAAAAGATATACATATACATATTACATAGATATACATATATATATATATACATACACACATATATATACAGATATACATATACATATTTACATAGATACATACATATATATATACACACACACATATATATATATATACACATATATATATATATACACACACACATATATATATACATACACACACACACATATATATATACTCAGTCACACATAAAAATATACATGCACACATACACACAGATACATATTCAGATATAAACATACTCACAGATGTATAGACAAACACAAGCACACGTATAACATCTACAGGGGTATACTTATGGAAGTAAATGTAAGTAAACAGATTTCAACAATGAACACAGCAATTGTCCAATTGGCTCAACTACCTTGTCACTGAATAACTATATAAGTGGCTGAGTATACTACAAGCATTTGTACCTTTATTGTAATCTTCAACCAGAAAGAACCAGCATGGCAGGTTGTGACAAAGCTAGAATCACAGGTGTAGTCTATCTGATGGGATTCCTCACAGTTTCCATCTATCCAGTGTTAATTGTAAGACCAGGTTCAACCCTAGATTTATGGTAAAACTTAACTGAAATTCTACACAGCGGGGATCAAACTTAGGACCTTTATATTAGCAAAATGGAATTCATAACTATATAGCCGCACATATTTATGTATGTATACATGCATCTATTTATACACCCAAGATATGCTATGCATGTGTGTATATATATACACAGGGCAACAATCATTTACAAATATGCAATGTCAAGATGAGAAGATACAAACACACATATACATATGCAGAGACCCCCTTTGGTCATGACTGACAGTGGGATTGCACCTAGAAAGTTACCCTCCCAGGCACAAGTCCGGGCAAGGTTATTTATGGAAGACCAGCAGTCACCCATGCATACCGGCCTCTCCTCCCCACGCCACCGATGTCATCCAAGGGAAAGGCAAGGCCGATACAGCTTGGCACCTGTGACATCGCAACTCATTTCTACAGCTGAGTGAACTGGAGGAACGTGAAATAAAGTGTCTTGCTCAAGAACACAACACGCAACCTGGTCCAGGATTCAAACTCACAACCTCATGGTCGTAAGTTTGGCGCTCTAACCACTGAGCCATGTGCCTTCACTGTAGAACAAATATTATATTTATTTTTTATTTTATATTATCTAGTTTCAGCTCACGAGCTGTGGCCATGCTGGGGCACTGCCATTCGCTGTTGCTACATAATTTTACTTCACGAATGCTTTTTAGCAATTGCCATTTGGTGCATGAGAGAGTTTGATGCAGCTGCCCTCATCTGCACCTCTTGCCGTGAAGTTGATGTAAGTATGTATGTATGTATACAAAAACGCACACATACAAACACACATGGACATTATATATAGACACACACATACATGGCAAGCTTCTTTCAAAACCTGCCAACCAAATCCACTCACAGGGCTTTGTTTGGCCCAGGGCCATAGTAGAAAACCAAGGTGCCACGCAGTGAGACTGAAATCAAAATCATGTGGTTGGGAAGCAACCTTCTCGCAGGATGGCCACACATGCACCACAGATATTAAGTCGATAAGAACAGACACCACACTTTGATCTTAGCCGAAACAACATTATTTCAACAAAACAGCAGAAGGGAAATGTTTTGCTTGAAAATCTTTTATTAAGAATAGTTGAAGCTAACCCACAGTGAGGTGACGGTGTGGCGAGGACCATGTGTAGAAAACTCTTTGTCTCTAACAGTAATTTAACAAGGCACAAAAGAATGGATAGTTGAGGGAAAACACCGTGGGAAGCCTTTCATTAAATAATTTGAAACTCAATACACATAGTCACAGAGAAGAGAATCTTTCTTCCATTGTAATGAAATATATGAGAAAGCATTTTATGATGAACAATTGTATAAAAGCCAAACAAAGGACTACATGCAGGAGGACAACTGTATCTGTGGGAAAGATATGGGAGATCTTTTGTTGATGAGAATAATTTAAACAGACATAAATGAAGACAGATAGAAAAATAGAAAAAAAACCTAGTAGTGTTGTGAAGTATGTTGGGAAGTTATTTATTTATTTATTTAGTTGTTAATAAATTGAGTGACTGTCCAGTGGGGAAAATAATTGAGAAAAGCAATAGACAGAAAGATAAAATTTCTAGGGTCAGAAATGAGCAACTGACTAAAAAAGGGGAGATAATTTGAAGACGTAAAGGAGAGGAAATGTGTTTGGCTCTACAACGGAATTACAGCTATTTTAAAACTATGTATGTAGGGAGTGGCTGTGTGGTAAGTAGCTTGCTAACCAACCACATGGTTCCGGGTTCAGTCCCACTGCGTGGCATCTTGGGCAAGTGTCTTCTACTATAGCCACGGGCCAACCAAAGCCTTATGAGTGGAGTTGGCAGACGGAAACTGAAAGAAGCCCGTCGTATATATGTATATATATAATATGTATGTGTGTGTTTGTGTGTCTGTGTTTGGCCCCCTAGTATTGCTTGACAACCGATGCTAGTGTGTTTACGTCCGCCGTCACTTAGTGGTTCGGCAAAAGAGACCGATAGAATAAGTACTGGGCTTACAAAGAATAAGATCTGGGGTCGATTTGTTTGACTAAAGGCGGTGCTCCAGCATGGCCGCAGTCAAATGACTGAAACAAGTAAAAGAGAAAAAGAGAGTATGTATGAATGAATGTATGCATGCCTTGCAGATAAATTGGTAGACATTGTGCAAAGCCTGTGTTTGTGTACATACATACATTTAATGTTTCAGGCAGAAGGGGAAAAAACGAAATTGCTGAGCCACGGATTGCAACATTTGTGACATTTCTTTGGTCAACAAATAGTCTAGTAGCTGTGTCTGTGCTTTCAAGGATGAGTAGAATAGAAGCTGCCTTGAAAAACTGTTAAGGATTAGCTACTGGAAGAGCATCCAGTTGTAAAACAATATCTCAATAACATGTCTAACTATGCTAGCATGGAAAAGTAGATACAAAATGAATGACCAAACCAATCAACTAACCAACACACGCATACACACAGAATGGGCTCTCCTATTGATCTTGAGGTAATACTTTTATAGAAAAAGTAATAATAATCTTGTATACGTGTTTCTTGTAAGAATGAGCTCTACAACAGCAGAACACTACCCAGCACAAATGGTATGAGTGTAATGATGAAGTCTTAAAATTAACCACCCAGGCAATGGTTGAAGTTGAAATCAGAAGGAACAAGTCTCACTGGAACTTGGGGTAATCGCATACAACTAATTAACTCACCTGTCCTGATTTAATTTAGGTTAATAAAACATAAATGGCTTCTAGATATTCTCTCGCAAACACACAAAAGGGGTACAAACATATACAACAGTATGTTTCCAAGAAACTAATACAAAAAAAATGGTGAATTATAAACAATCACATCACCAAAAGCTACAAGATAATACATAGGTAATTAAAAACAATTTGAATAAATAAGCATCAAATTTGACAATATAACCTGAATGCTTAGCGCTCAGGGTTAAGAGAACTAAGAGGTACAGCACTCTCAGTGGTCTCACAGAATTCTAGACTACAACCCAGGATTTCTAGGTCCTCGTGCTTTTTGGTCCTTCGGTGTGTTCATCCCTCTCTTTGACAGGATTTATTTTTGTCCTGCTAGATTTCCTGCAACCCTCACTCATCAGGCTAGCATGGTGGACGTGACAGCTAACAAGGGGTAACATAAACAATCTTTCTGGGTTTACATTTTATGTGTGACATGTCATGTGTTTTACGTACGTTTTTCCATGCCTGCATGGGTTAGATGAATATATTACTGAGGCGTTGTTTTACAGATGGACACCTCTCCTATTAATGATCCTTACCTGCTTTACATATACGGGATCTCTTATTCTACATGACTATCAAGGCACAAAATGAGGGGATAATTTGTTGGCAAAAGAACTGATAACAGCAATATAGCACTGCCTGTACATCAGAACTTTTGCAGGGGGGGGGGAGAGAGAGAGCAAAATGTAAATAGACACAGACACACAGAACCGACATTCTAAAACCAAGGTGCCACATAAAAAGCACCTAGTATACTCTGTGAAGTGGTTGGAACTCTACCAGCTGTAGAAGCCAAGCCAAAACAAACTATAGAACTTGGTGTGGCCCTAGGCTAGGCTATGCCAGCTCCAGTCGAGCTGTCCATTCCATGCCAGCACAGAAAATAGCAATGAATGGCTATAAGTGGTTTGTCATTGAGTGCGTAAATGAACAGGTGACCGACTGGAATCAGTTTAGATCATGAGGTTTTATACATTTAAACAGCTAAGTGGTAGGAATAGAGTTACTGGAATAGAGTGTATTGTAAGAAATAATCCCTTATTTCTTAAAATACGCTGTTTTGTAACAACTCAGCAATTATGTTTAAATATATAAATTCTATGCTCCAAAAAGATACCAGTGTTTGCCTGTTCAGTCTATCATTCTTCCTACTGTGTAAGTACATTTGGATGTGTGTGTGTGTGTATGTATATATATATATATAATATATATATATATATATATATATATATATATATATATACATACATATACATACATATACATACATATACAATATACATATATATATATAATATACATACATATATATACATAATATATATATAATATATATACATATAATATATATATACATACATATATATACATATACATACATATATACATATATACATATATATATGTATATATATATATATATATATATACATATATAATATATATATATTATATATATATGTATATATATAATATATATATACATATATATTATATATATATATATATATATTAGCCGATATATATATATATATATATATATATACATATATACATATATATATATATATATATATATATATATGTATATATATATATATCTATATATATATATATACATATATATAATATATATATATATATATATATATATATGTCCATTCTGTAGAAGAGCGTAGGCTCAAAACGTAAAAGACTTTTTCTATTCCTGAGCGTTATACTAATACATTCGTTTGTTTTGTACACCACCTGTCTTCGTCTTTTGTTTTTTTCGTAAACTCTCCCGATATATATATATATATATATATATATATATATAGTGAATCCATATATACAGACACACACATGTATATGCAGACTGAAACGTAAGGACAGAAGGGTGTGTAGATGAATGGGGTGTCCTTCTTCTCGCTCTCTCTCTCTACGTGTGTGGAGGAGACAGGCTCAAAGGATCAAAACCTACACATAATAAAAAATTTCAAAACTAGACAAGAGATGCAGGGATTTCATAAAATTAACCACCCAGGCAATGGTTGAAGTTGAAATCAGAAGGAACTGTACAAGCTGGCAACACTAGACACGTCTCACTAGAACTTGGGGTAATCACATACAACTAATTAACTCACCTGTCCTGATTTAATTTAGGTTAATGAAACATAAATGGCATCTAGATATTCTCTCACAAATATAAGAAATAGGTACATATATATACAACAAAGGCACTAAACTTACAGAATATGCATCAGCTACATCTCTATCTTTTGTTTCAGTTATTAGACTGTGGCCATGCTGGGGCACCACCTTGAAGTTGAATGAATCAACTCCCAGGACTTTATTAGTCTCTTTTTTTTTCCAATTTGCTAAATTATGGGAACATAAGCACAAAGACACACACATACAGATATATTCATACACACACACACAGATATATTCATACACACACACATACATAATGGACTTCTTTCAGTTTCTGCTCACCAAATCCACTTACAATAGCCAGAAGGTATACAAGTCACTTGCCCAAGGTCCCATGAAGTAGGCCTGAACCTGGAACCATGTGATTGGATAGTAAATTTCTTACCACACAGCCATGCCATACCACACTAAAATAAACACTTGATAAGTGCATATATACACTCATATATCACACACATGCACAACTACACACAAGCACTAAATATTGATGCAAGAACTGAATCTTTGTAGAGCCATTTGACCGCCAGAAACAGCAGCTAAGTTTCCCTCAAATCACATCCTTAACATCGAGGGAAAGGATATAGCTGTCGACTGGAATGTCTTTGATTGTAGAGGTGTGCCTGATCAAAGATGAGTAAGGGGCTAAACATCAATTATATATATTTCTTTACTACCCACAAGGGGCTAAACACAGAGGGGACAAACAAGGACAGACAAAGGGATTAAGTCGATTACATCGACCCCAGTGCGAAACTGGTACTTTATTTATCGACCCTGAAAGGATGAAAGGCAAAGTCGACCTCGGTGGAATTTGAACCCAGAACATAACGGCAGATGAAATACGGCTACGCATTTCGCCCGGTGTGCTAATGTTTCTGCCAGCTCGCTGCCTTATCAATTATATATATACACAAACAACATGAACAAATGCATACACTAAGTATACAGACATACACCCCAATGTATTACGCAGCAATTTAGCATGTGTGAGCACGAAGACAATTCTTATGTATATGCTACATTTATAAGCATACTGTAATGCTTATGTACATATAACTTAGAATAACTTAGAAAGGTTTTGGCCAGTGTTGGCCCAGGTCATGTCTAACTTAATAGCACCACCTGGCAAAAAAACTGCTTTCGCCCACAGGGGGACACGAACCCACGATCCTCAGATTAAAAGTCTGATGCTCTACCGACTGAGCTATGCGGGCGCAGCTGATAGATTGAAACTCTAAGTAGGCACTAACAATTCTGTTATGTTTATGGACATATAAGATACTCAGGGCCAGTTCAAGGTACCTGCAACTTGGGCAGTCGCTCGGGACACCAAAGAGGCTGTGACAAAGACCAGGAAATTTCCATGACTGTTAGTTTGTACATGGCAAAGTTCAGGTTGCCTGGGGCTCCAGCAACCCTAGGGCAGGCCCTGTAGATTCTTTATGTAGACAGTAACAGCACTAGTGATTTTAGACACATGTGTGTATATATATATATATATATCTCATCATCATCGTTTAACGTCTGCTTTCCATGCTAGCATGGGTTGGACGATTTTGACTGAGGGCAGGCGAGCCAGATAGCTGCACCAGGCTCCAGTCTTGATCTGGCAGAGTTTCTACAGCTGGCTGCCCTTCCTAATGCCAACCACTCCGAGAGTGTAGTGGGTGCTTTTTACGTGCCACTGGCATGGGGGCCAGTCGGGCAGTACTGGCAATGACCTCACTCAAATCTTTTTACACGTGCCAGTGAAGCGACGTTGGTAATGATCACGCTCGAATGGTGCCCTTGTACGTGCCACGGGTACGGAAGCCTGTTGGCTGCTCTGGCAATGATCATGCTTGGATGGTGCTCTTGGCACCCTACTAGCACAGGCATGAGTGCCAGTAAGGCGATATATATATATATACACACACACACTACACTATGTATACTAACAATTCTGTAATGTTTATAGACATATAGATATGCTATGTAGACAGTGAAACCTTTCGGTAGCTTTTATACAACATTAAATTCAAATATAACCAGCTGTCCTATACACACAGACCAAGGGTTTCTACACACCACATGAGCCAAACAGATCTAAGTGTGGTTGTTTGACCATCCAGAAATAGCAGCCAAATCTTCATCAAACCACTCAATCATCTGCCAAAAAAGAAAGGAAGCTGTATATTAAGAATAATGAAGAACACATCTTAGCCATGGGAGAGCCATGTTTGGACTGCCTTTCATCAAATGGGCAGGTCTCTCAATTACGGTTGACAAGAAATACATTATCTAAGTCACATAATCACAATCTACTTAATTAATTGTAAGTGCCATAAACTCTACTGTGTGTACAACAAAATCCAATCCCATGCAGACTCTAATGTCAATACAATAGACCCAATTATAAGTACAACAGGACACACTGTGAAAGTATAGTAACCGTATTGTAAAGTACAATAAACCTATTACAAAGTACGACAGATCCGATTGTAAGTAGTGCTGACTCGCTTGCAAGTACAAAACCCTTATTGTAAATAATTGGCAAGTCCTCTATAAGTAGTTAAAAACCTATTGTGATTTCACAATAGTCTAAAGAGCAGCACGATTTGAAACTCTTAAAATAAGAGTTTAGATCCAGAGTATTGTATCAAACGTGCAAGATTTGTTATTACTATTATTATCAGACACTTTTCTCTTTGGCCAAGGCCTCATCGACTTTTTCAAGTTTCACTTGAAGAGGAAGATGAGAGTAGAGAGGGAAGTGCTGTCTGATAGCAAGTTTACTGAAAGGTGGGTAAATGTCGCAAGAATGGCCAGTATGAATGGACCAATTCTGAGGATACACATATGATACAAAAAGGTATTACAAAAGGAGAAAGGAGCTCTCTACCCACCTTTTGACCCGGCTCCCGTGGCTTTTATGGGTTTTTCCATGAGTAACCTTTCGAAGCGCCTCCCCCTTTTGGGAGATTTTCATTGTTAAATATTTTCGTTGTTATACTGATTGTGTACACGGACATTTTTAGAACGGACAAAACCCTTTGTGACTTTCGTCCTGTGTTTTGTCCCCTTTTGTTTTAATTGATTTTTGTAAGCCCTTGTGGCCAATAAACGAATTAATTATTATTATTAGAGTGGTTAAGAAGTTTGCCTCTCAACCACATGGTTTTGGATAGTCCTATTGCATGGCACTTTGAGTGTCCTCTGCTATAGTACTGCGTCAACCAAAGCCTTATGAGTGGATTTGGTAGAATGGAAACTGAAAGAAGCCCGTCACACACACAGTTGTGTGTGTTTCTGTTTGTCCTTCAACATTGCTTTGTTTACATCTCTGTAACTTAGCAGTTTGGCAAAAGAGACAGGCAGAAACGAGTACTAGGCTATATAAAAAGTACAGGGATTGGGTTGTTCGACTAACCCCTTTAAGGGCTATGCTCTGGCATGACCGCAGTCTAATGATTGAAACAAGTAAAATGATGTTTACAAAAATGAGGGGGAAAAAAGATACAATTTGATTAAGTACTAGAGGATTGCTACAGCTTGGTCTTAAGCCGTCAGAGCAAAAATGAATGAAGTAAAAAGAAAAGAAGTTACAAGAACGAGAGAGAGAGAGAGAGAGAGAGAGAAGGGTGTGGAATGAGATAGAAAGAATTTGAGCTGAAGTACAAGTGAAATGTGGTAGTGGTGGGGGTGGTAGGAGGTCAGGTGCCAGTTGTATCTCATTTCCTGCAATAAAACATTCAGTTGTGATTATTATGTCGCTGAGGAGTAGGAACAGGAGGGAAGAAGAGAGAGGGGACAGGAGGAGGAGGAAGAGAAATAAGCCTTGGGAGTGTTTGGCAGTTTTTAAAAATGGCACTACTGACTGGTGCAAGAGTCAA
Organism: Octopus sinensis; assembly: GCF_006345805.1. Lineage (NCBI taxonomy): Eukaryota > Metazoa > Mollusca > Cephalopoda > Octopoda > Octopodidae > Octopus > Octopus sinensis. Next base: position 24,147,189 of record NC_043022.1, read on the forward strand.
TACGTGGATTACAAAATACTTGTGCTTTCTTTGCCTGCTGGCTGCGAAATTGAAAAATGTTTCCTCGGATACAAAACGACCGCTGAATTAAATTAAAGCTTCTCCAGTTAAAAACGTTTATAGGAAAGAAGGCGAGAAAACATGGCATTACAATAGGACACCACCTTTCCCCGATGTTTGCTAAAACAACGTCACTAATAAATCATAGTTCTTTTCCTTCTTTTTTCTTTGCTCTCCTCTCTCTCTCTCTCACACATACACATACAAACATACCTGCCTTCGTTCGACTAGCTAGAAATAGCAAACAAATCTCATTCGACCTATCTTTTAAAATGCCAATAACGTGTTTCTAAGTACACAATCTGAACAAAAAAAAATGGAATGGCCACATCTAGATTTCCTCTTGAACACAGCAAATCTACTCGACCATAGCTGACCTGTGTCGGTGGGTGCCAAACAACAATAATTACCAAACGTAACTGCCCTTCATAACAAGAATTTGAACCAAGATCTACCACTGTAAATTCTACATGGATGATATATAACAGAAAACCTACAGCAATCCCAGAGTATATGTGCCAGGGAGGGAGAGAGAGAGAGGGGGGTGCTTGCGCGTGCTCACGCGCGCGCCATTGTACATGTGTGTGTGGATAGTGAAGACGAGGTCTGAAGGTAAAAGAAAAGTGGATACGTTTCTGAAGTGAAGCAGAGACAAGTACGTAGCTAGTTGCTGTGACAGCAAGCCATCCATCCATCCATCCATCCATCAGCCAGCGTCAACCTAACTTATCACCACCACCACCACCACTATTATTACTATTACTGTAGCAGCAGCAAGCTTTGCAAGCACACATTCACACACACACATACAAACACTCACAGACAGACATTCGCTCGATGTATATATTTCTTCTTGTTTCCGCCACCATCATTATTATCATTACACAACCTCATTTCTTTCTAGCTGAGCAGGGATGCAAGTATTTTAACTACATCAATTTGTAACACTCCTCACACCCTCAAGCGATCGAAGGCGGCGGCGGCAGCAGCGGCGGATACGGCGGTGGAGGCGGCGGCAGCGGCGATGTTGTCGAAAAGATCTTTTTACTCGGTTTAACACGAAACAATGACGTGCCAACCGAATACAACACAACACATTATTTCGGTAATGTTGCAAAGAGCATAAAGTAAACGGTGTGCTGCTGGTGGTGGTGGTAAAAAGGTGTGGGGGAAACAGCGGTGGGGGAACAAAGCAATAAACGAGAATTCTTTATCTACCTGCATCTATCTATCTATGATGATATCTATCTATCTGTCTATCTATGATGATATCTATCTATCTATATGTCTATGATGATATCTATCTATCTATCTGTCTATGATGATATCTATCTATCTATGATGATAGATAGATAGATATCATCTATCTATCTATCATTGGAATAATATATCAAGTTTAAATGTGTAGCGGTGTTGTTTAAACTACAAAGTCAGAACCCGATCGAATGAACAAAAGACGTTCCACTTGTGCCCACTCCGTCCCATCAGGCTAGATACTTAAGATACCGACAAGGGTTTTGCTGCTATTTCTAGCAAGTCGAGCGACCGCGTAGATACTGGCTCCTATATTGCTTCGTACGAATGTGTGTACGTCTACACGATTACACACACATGTAAATGTATGTGTGCGTGTAAGTGTATATATATATATATACGTGCATATCTGTACATATACACACGTGTGCATATATATACACACACACACACACACGTGTGCATTTATGTATATATATATATATAATATATATACACACACACACACATAACCAGAACTAAGCATGGACAATGAAACAAAAAGACTAAACTAGATTTTAAATGAAAACACAATGTGTGTGATAGGAATAACAATGTCATGCTGTGTACAGTAGTAGTAGTAGTAGTAGTGGCGGCGGCGGTGATGAAGGGACGGCGGAGCAAGATGGAAGGCGGAATGCGTGGAAACAGGAAAATTACTGCATTTTGGTTGTCACAATTACTGACAGTGTATGGGTGCTTGCTGTGAGAGACGATCACCGTGAGAACTGGCTTCGTTTACTCGGTAGTAGTAGTGGTGATGCGTCGCCGAAGACTGGGTCCTTCGATTCGCCGAATATAAATGTAATCTTCAGTTGTATGTGTGTGTATATCTTGTAGGGTAAAAACGGTGATAGGAGCGCCAACTGGATCGTTGGAGCAGATCAAATGTTTTATTCAGCCACACAGCCCGTGGGTCAATGTTAATCACGAACAAACAAACGTGTAAATGATATATATACATGATATATATACACATTTGTGTGTAGACGAATGTGTTCATATACCCAAGTCTGTACACAGACACACAAACAAATGTTATAGAAATATACACATCTGTTCAAAAACAAATAGTACACACACACACATATATATATATAAATCTACAGATACACACGTGTGTATATATATACACACACACACAAGTCTTGTATCTTGGGAGGGTCGTTTCAACACGAATTCACATCGGGAATCTTGAAAACCAATTACAATAACGAAATACACAACACAGATCGACATGTATACAGACAAATGTACAATAAATATACACGTCTGTAGGCACACGGCCGTGTAAATGTATGTATAATGTACATGTGTGTGTGAGTGAGTGTATAATAAGGCTGCCAGCATGTCAACCTCGACACACACACACACACAAACACAGTCAGTGGTGTTTTTTCGAACCACCTTCCCTCGTCCTTTCCTTGTTTCAATTCCAGTTTTCTATTCAATATATACATTTCCCTTGTTTCACCTTTTCCGCTCACTGTAATCGATATTTGCCTGCCTTCTCCTCCTCCTTTATTCATATTAAACACTCACCTATACACACTGTTCCGTTAGCAATATAGACACAGTATATATGTTATATATATGTATATATATAGAGAGAGAGACACACACACAAACACTCTCTTCCATTACACGTACGTACATCCTTTTATCGCATTCTTCTTCATTGTTCATGATAGTTTGACTGCACGATCATATCACACACGCACTCCGGGGGTGCGTGTCTATGTGACTTTCTGCCCCTACAGAGAATCAATCCAAACTGCAGATAGAGGTGAAAATATATATAATGGGTGTAAGAAGGAGGGAGCGGTAAAAGGGACCAGGAAGAGACAGAGAGAGAGAGAAACCCGAGACGATGTGTAGACGGATAGAACAGAAAAAATGGGATAGAAAGAGAGAGAGATAAAAGGTATTGAGAAAGAGAGAAGGGATTATAGAGAGGTTAAAACAGAAGGGGTCAAACTAAAAGATCGAGTAAGAAAAAACAGGAGATAGAGCGAGAAAGGGTCGGTGGACATTAAATGGGGGATCCCTGACAAAACTAACACACACACGCAGAGTTCTAATTGACAAATTATAAAGTCATTTGGCGGAGATTTAAGAATAAAGTGAAATAAAGGCACAAACAATTCTAGTGTGTATATATATGTGTGTGTATATATATATGTATATATACATATGTGTGTGTGTATATATATAATGTTGGTGGCTAAGAAACAAATTTGGAGTACATTAAATGCCAACTGAAGCCAACGAGATCTGGAAAACACGCCTAAGATTGATTATAATAATAAAAAAATAATTTTAATTTATTTTATACTCTTTGCAGTAAAAACAAATATAAACAGAAAAATAGAGAGCTGCTGTTGTTTGGCCTCAAAAGTCGGCCCCCTGATCTAATTAAATAGACAGACATCTACGACCGGTGGCGTTCCATTCGTGACTATCACCACTGCCTTTATCAGACAGTGTACCTAGGACCATTAATCATTGTTGTTTTACCCTCACCTACCCCTCGAGAAAACATGTACCACCACCACCACCGCTCCATAACAACACACACACACACACCTCTATATATTTAGCACATTGTGGGTATGTTAGGAAATTATTATTATTATCACGTATCACGTTTCATTCAAACAACAAAAATAGCAGGGAAAATATTATTTCTTGGAGTGAAAAGAATTTATGAAGAGCTTGCCAAAAGAATCGACCAAGCGCCATGTTATACATACACACTCACGCGTATATATATATATATATATACATATATATATATATATATATATACACATATATATTTGTGTGTGTGTAGTTATATAGACAAGGATAAAAATAGAGTATGCGTGTGTGCAAGTGCGGGTATATATATATGTGTGCGAATGAATGTGTATGTCTGTGTTATTCTGTTATGTGTTTCAGCCCTGAGGCTGTGGCCATGCTGGGGCACCGATATAAATATATGTATACATATATGCGTATGAATGTATGTATATATAGTGCGTGTGTGTCAGTGTATATATATGATGGTGTGTATATATGACGTGTGGTTTAGAGTAACAGCAATAAAACAATAAATACGACAAACAGACATTCAATAGTAATAATAATCAAGGCCTGAAATTTTGGTGGGGACCAGTCAATTATTTCAACCCCAGTGCGTAACTGGTACTTATTTCATCGACCTCGACAGAAATAATAATAATAATTATAAAATAATAATAATAATAGACGTTACTGTGGAGAGAAAGAGGTTACAAGAGAGGTAGATAAGAATCGAACCTGTATCAAATAAATTCCCAGTTAGTGTAACGGTAAATAATCCACGTTCTTGTAGTAAGAGTTGTAGCAATTGGCGATGATGATGATGGTGATGGTAATAATAAATAATAATCACAACAACAAATAATGATAAATAATAATAGTAATAATCCACGTAGTAAGAAGTGAAATGAAAACGGCAACAAGGATCGATCCTGTTAAGAAATATTACCAACACGACCAAGGGCAACGCCGGTGGTTGTAGTAGTAGTAATAATAATAGTAATGGTTTTGTAGGTTTAATTACAAGGGAGCTTGTGATGTTGGAGGTAAAGAAAAAAAGTGCAGTCGGCAAAGGGCGACTGGCATCCAAAGATTTCCAAAGGAAAAAAAGTATTTGTAGGTTGATCAAGTATTACTATTAATTTTCTTGTTAATTAATCAGAAAAACTTAATTAAATCCGGTAAGAAACTTTTGTAACGTCGTCGTCGTTGGAAGGAAAAAGGCCACACAAATTAAAGTAATGATGATTATTATTGTTGTTATAATAACATCAATGATGATGATAATAATAATAATTATTATTATTGCTATAATTAGATATATACATGCGCGTATTTCTGTACGTATGTATATAGGTATATATCATATACACCTATATAGCCAAATGTGTTTGTTGTTAATGTGTATGTATGTTAAACTGGCCATGAATGGTTACTGCAGGCCAACAGCAAATACATGTAGTGGCTTTCCAACATTTTGGCAGCCTATGTGTGTGTGTCTGCGTGTATATATAGATATATATATATATATATCCTTGTAAGTAATGTGTAAAATGGATTGAAAGAATTATATATCTATATGTGAATTCAATCTAAAAAAAAAGATATTACATACATGTATACATGCTTAGATTGTTATGTACGTGTGAATATATAAACATGTAGATATGTGTGTATATATGCGTGTGTGTATGTTTTGCTGAAGCCTTTTTTTTTCCCTTCTTCAGAGTGATTACGTATCGTGAGTACAGTATCTCCCGTTGGTAAATCCAAATCGACAGAAATATATATATATTTATATATAAGAAAATCTTCCAGGAATTCCAGAATGCAGATCTCGTGGTCGAGGTAGAGGAATTAGATAACAATAATAAAAATATTCACCACAACAACAGTAGTAATAATAATGGTAATACTGGAATTAAAAGCGAATTGTGGTGTTGTTGTGACTGAGAACGTTGTTGTTAGCGTGTGTGTGTGTTTTTCTTTTTTTTTTTACATAAATATCTTACATCCGAAGAACGATTTTTCTCCACTGACCTCCAGTCAAGAAGTGGTGTGTGTGTGTGTATGTGCACCGAAGGAAAAATCCGAAGGGCTGCCACGGAAGAGATAGGTAAACACCAAGTATTGCCAGTAGTTCTCCGAAGAACTGTCCTGGTGGTGGTGGTGGTTGTGGTGGTGGTGGACGTGATCTTGTAGCATTATTTCTCCGGGGGGGACCCGACGATCACGACGACCAAGATGCTGTTGGTGATGGCGATGATGCTGACGATGATGATGATCGCAATACGGAGAAACGGTAGAAGAGTCGATCGCACATCGCAAACAACCGAGAGAGGGGAGAGCGATGTTAAACAGAGGAGAAAAACGAACCGAAAGAGAAGAAAAAAATCGCCGCCGTGTTTTATACGTACATATATAAGATACGTATATATAAATATATACACGCAGGAAGGAGGTAGATATAGGTTTTCAAAAAGTAATCGCTGTACAGAGATAATTGAATGACTTGAGGTACGTATCTATAATATATACATGCAGATATATAAGATATATTACAGATATATTTATATTATATATACACACACAGATAAAGTATGTATATATAATATATCCGTCGATGTCTTTTTTTTTTCTCCTGTCTGCCCCCGTTCGTTGCAGCAGTAACTTGTAGTTGGCAGTTAAGGGGAGAGTGAGAGAGAGAGAGGAAGAGAGATAGAGTTAAAGAAGGTAGTAGTTAATAGGAGAGGTGTTTTTTTCTTCTTCCCCCTCTGTCTATGTTATGTGTGTTGTGTAGTGTAGTGAGTGTGTAAGGGGGTGGCGCGTAAGTGTAGTGTGTAGCGGGTGTGTGTGAAGACGGGAGGGAGGGAGGAGAAACTGGCAAGAAATGTTGAGGAGGAGAAGAAGAAGCAGGCGACCTGCTAGCAACTGTGCCAGCCTGACTGGCCAACTATATCATCATCATCATCATCATCAATATCTTTAACGACAACAGCAGTAGTAGTAGGAGGAGTAGAGAGAGACAGAGAGCACTGCCGACAACCTCACACTGCCACTACTCGTACTCTCGCTCATTCTTTCTTTCTCTTTCTTTATCGCTACGGCACAAACACACACACACAGACGTACACGAACACTATCCTCCCACTTCCACTATCGTTACGGCACATACACACACTCACACACACATACAGACATGCATACAAGAACGCCATCCTCCCACTCCCTCTCTATCGTTACGGCACACACACACACAAATACCATCCTTCTACTTCCTCTATCGTTACGGCGCCGCGCGCGCATGCACACACACACACACACACACACGAACATATTCCTCCCTCTTTAACGTTACGGTACTCACACCCTCCCTCCCTCTGGTTACGGCGCATACACACACACACACACATATATACTCTCTCCCTCTCTCTCTCTCTATATAGTTTTACTACCTCTGCCTGCCAGCAGCCATCGCATACAAACTGCTACACTTCTCTCTTCCACCCCCTCTCCTCTGTCCTTCATCCGCTTTCACCTCCTCCTTCTCCTCACTTTTGCGCACTCACGGCCCCTCCCTCCCTCTCCTCTGTCAATCGAGCTGACGATCTCCCCTTTTCTTCTCCTCCTCCTCCTACACACACACACACACACACACATATATATATATATTCAGCTGACTGAACCACACATACACACAGATACATGCGAGCACACACACATATATATATACATACCTCCTCCTCTCTCTATCAGACAATCTATGGCTCTTTAATATATAAACGACGGAGCTCACTTTACGGAACACCTTCTTATACAACCCACCCCCTGGCACCATACTCCACCGTCTCTCATCTAACAACAGCATTTCTCCTCATTCTTCCTCTACATTTCTATAGTAAAATGTGGCTGGCTAAACCACGGCGAACACACAAACACACGTAAATAGTATAGGCGCTGGTATTATTGTACGTAAATGAAGGCAAAGAGTGTCTGTGGCGAACTCACAAAGGTGCATAACGTTATTTGTGTTAGTGTATGAGGTCCATGTAAGATATAGGATATATATATATATATATACAAATTAAGGACTGAACACGAAAAGTGGACAGTCAACATGCTAGATATAGACGTCAAATCGCCATTCTCCACAAAGAGTATGTTCTCAAATAAAACTCAGCACAAAACTGTGTGCTGAGTTTTATTTGAGAACATACTCTTTGTGGAGAATGACGATTTGACGTCTATATCTAGCACGTTGACTGTCCACTTTTCGTGTTCAGTCCTTAATTTGTATGTAAAAATATTCTAAACTTCGGATTCTTTTTAATATGCTAGACCACTGGTTTTAATTGACTAATATCAATTTCTACCCTTAATTATATATATATATTTATATATATATGTGTGTGTGTATGTGTGTGCTAACGGTTAAAGACAATGTACAAGGTAGATGTAGAGGCACGGGTGCTAGTAGTAGAGACAGTGTAACGAGAGAAACGTGGAGGTATAGGTGTTAGTGTGTGAAGTGAAAGTAGAGGTGATATTCAATTTAAGTATTTCGAATATATACAAAAAAAAGTATCGTAGGAAGAGGAGTGGAGCGAGGGAAAAAGGAAGGAAGGAAGGATATATATATTCTTACGCTTTACTCTTTTACTTGTTTCAGTCATGTGACTGTGGTCATGCTGGAGCACCATCTTTCAGTCGAGCAAATCGACTGCAGGACTTATTCTTATGTAAGCCCAGTACTTATTCTATCAGTCTCTTTTGCTGAACCGCTAAGTTACGGGGACGTAAACACACCAGCATCGGTTGTCAAGCGATGTTGGGGGGACAAACACAGACGCACAAACATATACACACACATACATATATATACATATATACGACGGGCTTCTTTCAGTTTCCGTCTACCAAATCCACTCAAGGCTTTGGTCGGCCCGAGGCTATATTAGAAGACACTTGCCCAAGATGCCACGCAGTGGGACTGAACCCGGAACCATGTGGATGGTAAGCAAGCTATTTACCACACAGCCACTTATATGTATGTGTGTGTGTGTGGTCTTTTAATCCAGTCATTAGACTGCGGTCATACTGGGGCACCACCTTGGAGAATTTTAGTCGAAAGAATCAACCCCAGTGTTTTTTGTTGTTTTTTTAAAACATTTTTTAATCCTGATATTTATTCGATCAGTGTCTTTGGCCGAACTGCTAAGTTACAGGGACGCAACACACCAACATCGGTTGTCAAACGGTGGTGGTGGTGGTGGTGGAAACAAATACATACACACTCGTAAGGCTTTAGTAAAAAAGATACTTCACCAAGATGTCAGTGGGACGAACCACAAACCACATAGTTGAGAAGCAAACTTCTTAACCACACACCTACGTCTCTCTCTCTCTATCTACATTATATATATAAACACATACACACACACGGGGACTCGTTCATACACACATAGGCGCGGTGGTGTCGTAAGAAGCTTGCTTCCCATCCACATGGTTCCGGGTTCAGTACCAATTGGGCAAGTGTCTTCTACTATAGCCTCGGGTCGGCCAAAGCGTTGCGAGTGGATTTGGTAGGCGGAAACCGAAAGAAGCCCGCCGCATATATGTGCGTGCGTCCTCTCACCATCGCTTGACAACCGATGTCGGTGTGTTTACGTCCCCGGTTCGACAACGGTAAACGATAGAATAACTATTAGGCTTACAAAAAATAAGTTCCCAGATTACACACGCAAATTCACAGGTAAAATGTGTATTTAAAAAGTTAATAAATAAATATTATTATTATTATTATTATGAAGGCGGCCAGCTAACAGAATCGTTAACCCGTCAGACAAAATACTCAGCGGTTTTTTCTTCCGTTCTGAGATGAAATTCGGTCGAGATCAAATTTGTCTTTCTTTCATCGTTCGGAGTCGATGGAACTTGTACTATTTAGTAGAGCACCGAACCCGATATAATTAACTAGCCCCCCTCCCCTTAAAATTGCAGTCCTTGTGCCTATAATAGAAAGGATTATGATGGTGGTGGTAGTGGAGTCCCTTCTCCTCTAGCACCACTTCCCGCCACCTCGGGCGTGGCATTCTCAAAACGAAGCAAGTTTGTTGACGTTGCTGGGCTTTTTAAGTACATTAAACTATGAAGCCAGATTCAATTTCACTTTCGGAGTTTATTTTACCTGTTCACAGATCCGGATCAGCGAGAAGAAACAACCAGCGTACCAAATGATGTTGTTCAGCCCAAGGCCATCACTGGTCGAAAAGGGCTCATTATGATTAAAGGCATTCCTCGCGTTACCGTTCCGCCGTTTTACTTCTACGTGCAGGGAGGGAGCCTAAAACCACAGTATCCAACATAGAATGCGTGAGAGTTGACTTCTATTTCTAGCGAACCTATGAGCAACCTTCATCAAGGAGCGGGGCCGCATGAGACATGGCTTATCGTCAAATGGGCCGCGTCGTGAGATGTAGATCATCTGACGGGCCGCATGAGACATGGCTTATCGTCAATGGGCCGCGTCGTGAGATGTAGATCATCTGACGGGCCGCATGAGACATGGCTTATCGTCAGATGGCCGCGTGAGACGTAGATCATCTGACGGCCGCATGAGACATGGCTTATCGTCAAATGGGCCGCGTCGTGAGATTAGATCATCTGACGGGCCACATGAGACATGGCTTATCGTCAGATGGGCCGCGTGACACGTAGATCATCTGACGGGCCGCATGAGACATGGCTTATCGTCAAATGGGCCGCGTCGTGAGATGTAGATCATCTGACGGGCCGCATGAGACATGGCTTATCGTCAAATGGGCCGCGTCGTGAGATGTAGATCATCTGACGGGCCGCATGAGACATGGCTTATCGTCAGATGGGCGCGTCGTGAGATGTAGATCATCTGACGGGCCGCATGAGACATGGCTTATCGTCAGATGGGCCGCGTCGTGAGATGTAGATCATCTGACGGGCCACATGAGACATGGCTTATCGTCAGATGGGCCGCGTGACACGTAGATCATCTGACGGGCCGCATGAGACATGGCTTATCGTCAAATGGGCCGCGTCGTGAGATGTAGATCATCTGACGGGCCGCATGAGACATGGCTTATCGTCAATGGGCCGCGTCGTGAGATGTAGATCATCTGACGGCCGCATGAGACATGGCTTATCGTCAGATGGGCCGCGTGACACGTAGATCATCTGACGGGCCGCATGAGACATGGCTTATCGTCAAATGGGCCGCGTCGTGAGATGTAGATCATCTGACGGGCCACATGAGACATGGCTTATCGTCAGATGGGCCGCGTGACACGTAGATCATCTGACGGGCCGCATGAGACATGGCTTATCGTCAAATGGGCCGCGTCGTGAGATGTAGATCATCTGACGGCCGCATGAGACATGGCTTATCGTCAATGGGCCGCGTCGTGAGATGTAGATCATCTGACGGGCCGCATGAGACATGGCTTATCGTCAGATGGGCCGCGTCGTGAGATGTAGATCATCTGACGGGCCGCATGAGACATGGCTTATCGTCAGATGGGCCGCGTGACACGTAGATCATCTGACGGGCCGCATGAGACATGGCTTATCGTCAAATGGGCCGCGTCGTGAGATGTAGATCATCTGACGGGCCACATGAGACATGGCTTATCGTCAGATGGGCCGCGTGACACGTAGATCATCTGACGGGCCGCATGAGACATGGCTTATCGTCAAATGGGCCGCGTCGTGAGATGTAGATCATCTGACGGGCCGCATGAGACATGGCTTATCGTCAGATGGGCCGCGTCGTGAGATGTAGATCATCTGACGGGCCGCATGAGACATGGCTTATCGTCAGATGGGCCGCGTCGTGAGATGTAGATCATCTGACGGGCCGCATGAGACATGGCTTATCGTCAAATGGGCCGCGTCGTGAGATGTAGATCATCTGACGGGCCGCATGAGACATGGCTTATCGTCAGATGGGCCGCGTCGTGAGATGTAGATCATCTGACGGGCCGCATGAGACATGGCTTATCGTCAGATGGGCCGCGTCGTGAGACGTAGATCATCTGACGGGCCGCATGAGACATGGCTTATCGTCAGATGGGCCGCGTGAGACGTAGATCATCTGACGGGCCGCATGAGACATGGCTTATCGTCAGATGGGCCGCGTGACACGTAGATCATCTGACGGGCCGCATGAGACATGGCTTATCGTCAGATGGGCCGCGTGAGACGTAGATCATCTGACGGGCCGCACAACTAAAAACGAAGATACAAAAAAAAAAGGTAATTTTTCGTTAGGCGCGCCATTCAGAAAGTTCCTAGGGCCGCGGCTTGCCCACGAACTGACATAATGGTTCTCTCGCTGGTTCGTTGATGACAGTGGTGGCAATAGGAATGGTGGTAGAAAGCGGTAATGGTGGTGTGGAAAGGGGCCCCACGTAGGTGGATGTGACGTGTGTGTGTGAGAGAAAGAAAGAGAAAGAGAGACGAGGAGAAAGCGGAGACACGATTGAAGTAGGTTGGATTTATTATACAATTTACAGGGGTGAAAGCCTTGCAACCGATTATTAGCTTAAGAAACAGATGTTTGCAACCCCACCGCAACCTAACAGACCCATATATATATATATGTGTGTGTGGGTGTGTATATATATATATATATATATATATACACACACACATACACTCGTACATAAATCTATACATACGCTCAGTAGGGGACAGCAGTCAGCCAAAAGTGGACTAATTGAAAATGCTTAGTCGGTCGAAGTTAAGAGGGAGAGAGAGAAGTAAAAAGGCTTGGAGTTGCCGCCGGTTCGAAGCGAACACACAGACACACAACGATGAAGGAAAAAGCCTTACTCGACTTGCTAGAAATAGCAACCCAAATGACAAAAAGCGCCCTCATGCCGACTACACCAAAGATCGATAGCTATCACCATTAGATGTCAGTTATCTGTCTATCTATCTATCGTATCATTTATCAATTTCAGTCATTGGATCACGGCCATGCTGGAGCACCGCCTTCAAAATCTTAGGCGAACATATCGACCCTAATAACATTTATATTTTCAAGCAGGCTACTTATTCTATCGATCTCGTCTTGCTGAACCATTAGAGAGTAAGGGGACATAAACACACCAACATCGGTTGTCGAGAGTGGTGGAAGTAAATACAAGCATAACACACAAATATACACATAAATAGATACAAACACATGTGTTGTGTGTGTACACACACACAAACACTATATGAACACATACATATATATATATACATACACACATGTATATACAAATATATATATATATACAAATATATATATATACACACACACATACGTATACATACATATATATATATACATATATACACATACATATACAGACATATATAAACATATATACAAACATATATATATATGCATATATATATATGCATATATATATATATATATATATATTATATATATACATATATACTCTTACTTGTTTCAGTCATTTGACTGCGGCTATGCTGGAGCACCGCCTTTAGTCGAGCTAATCGACCCCATGACTTGTCTTTTTTGCCGAACCGCTATCTTACGGGGACGTAAACACACCAGCATCGGTTGTCAAGTGATATTGGGAGGGGGGGACACAGACACAGACACACACACACATATATATATATACAACGGGCTTCTTCCAGTTTCCGCCTACGAAGCCCACTCGCAAGGCTTTGGTCGGCCCGAGGCTATAGTAGAATACACGGGACTGAACCCGGAACCATGTGGTTGGGAAGCAAGCTACTTACCACACAGCCACATGCACACATATACATGTGTATGTGTGTGTGTATATATGACGGGCTTCTTTCTGTCTGCCATATCTACCGACGAGGCTTAGGGCTATAGTAGAAGGTACACGTTCAAAGAGCCGCGCACTAGGACTGAAACCGGAACCAAGTGTTTGGGTGGCAAACGTCTTACCCTCACAGCCACGCCTGCGCATTACACACGCGCACACCTATACACGAAAACCAGCGTGAAAACAACTGAACATTCCAGCGCCTTACCAACGCAAAGTCCCTGGAGATATTTGTTTCATACTGAGTTACAGACACGCCCTCGTTACACTCACCGACAGAAATGCAACGAAGCAATATCTAACCAAGCTTGGTTATACACTGATATTGTGCATGTACATATAATACCTCTTGTGATTTCATAACATATATAATATATATATATATATATATATAATATATGTATGTATGTATATATATTATATATATATATATATATATATATTATATATATATATGATTATATGTATATATATATATGTATGTATGTATATATATATATATATATGTATGTATATATATATATATATATGTATGTATTAATATATATATATATAATATATGTATATATATATATATATATGTATGTATATATATAATATATGTATGTATATATATATATATATATGTAGTATATATATATATAATGTATGTATATATATATATATATGTATGTATATATATATATATATGTAGGTATATATATATATATGTATGTATAATATATATATATTGTATGTATATATATATATAGTATGTATAATATGTATGTTAATATATATATATATTATATATAATGTATGTTGTATGTATGTATATATATATATATATGGAGTGTGTCCTCCTGGGGCTAAAAACTACAGTAGCATCCACCCTTAGGGGTTAGCCATATTGAAATGGCAAAAATATACGTCACGATGTGTTACCGCTACTGTATATAACTCACTTTGATATTTATCATGTTTGATTCACTTTTTCAATATCAGCGACAGTGGGCGCTGGAAAAAGTATAAGTATTGTGAAGGAAATCTAATTCTCGGCGACAACTATGATTGTCACACGCTGACGAGAGGTCAATACCTCGAAACTCGAGTCCGTGTGTATCATAAGTTGAAGACGGGAAGGATGACTTCCCTTTGCAAATATGACAGGACACAGAAAGTGTGTCTATGGCCAGCTGGAGGAGTGTGTCCTCCTGGGGCTAAAAACTACAGTACATCCACCCTTAGGGGTTAGCCATATTGAAATGGCAAAAATAATCACTATATATATATATATATATATATATATATATATGTTTAGGCGCAGGAGTGGCTGTGTGGTAAGTAGCTTGCTTACCAACCACATGGTTCCGGGTTCAGTCCCACTGCGGAGCATCTTGGGCAAGTGTCTTCTACTATAGTCTCGGGCCGACCTTGTGAGTATATTTGGTAGACGGAAACTGAAAGAAGCCCGTCGTGTATATATATATATGTGTGTCTGTGTTTGTCCCCCTAGCATTGCTTGACAACCGATGCTGGTGTGTTTGCGTCGGCAAAAGAGACCGATAGAATAAGTACTGGGCTTACAAAGAATAAGTCCCGGTGTCGATTTGCTCGACTAAAAGCAGTGCTCTAGCATGGCCGCAGGCCAATGACTGAAACAAGTAAAAGAGTATATATATATATAGCATTTTCGAATTTGTTTTGCGAAAATGTTGATCTGAAACCGCGTGTTGAAGCCGAGAGTGCCGTAGTTTGGGAGGGTCATACTGCCACTAAGCATACGTACTGATTGTAGTTACTTCGGCTTTAGTTATTCTTTTTATTTTTTTCCGCCTTGATGGGTTACAGCAAAAACATCTTCGAAGATAATCTCTCCTGACCTTACTTGGGTGCTCAATAACAACAACAATTACTACTACTTATAATATTAATAATAATAATAATGGTTTCAAATTTTGGCACAAGGCTAGAAAATTCGCAGTAGGGTGCTAAGTCGAATATATCAACCCTAGTACTCAAACTGGTACTTATTTAATCGACCCCGAAAGGCAAAGTCGACTTCGGCAGAATTTGAACTCAGGACGTAGAAGCAGACGAAATACCTATTTCTTTACTACCCACAAGGGGCTAAACACAGAGAAGACAAACAAGGACAGACAAACGGATTAAGTCGATTACATCGACCCCGAAAGGATGAAAGGCAAAGTCAACCACGGCGGAATTCGAACTCAGAATGTAGCGGCAGACGAAATACTTATTTCTTTATTGCCCACAAGGGGCTAAACATAGAGGGGACAAACAAGGACAGACAAACGGATTAAGTCGATTATATCGACCCCAGTGCGTAACTGGTACTTAATTCATCGACCTCGAAAGGATGAAAGGCAAAGTCGACCTCGGCGGAATTTGAACTTAGAACGTAACGGCAGACGAAATACGGCTACGCACTTCGCCCGGCGTGCTAACGTTTCTGCCAGCTCGCCGCCTTAATAATAACAACACAACACATACACACACACACACACACACACACACACACAAACAGTTGCTGGTGATATATATTTTTGAAGAATTAGGGCAAGGATGGGATTGAAATTCACTTTTAGCTCTTTCATGTTGCTGCTGCTGCTGCTACGGAAAGCAAGAACAACGAATCAGGAATGGTTTCACCATTATCCACGTTTCTAATTTAGAATTAAACCCAACGACCTGCGTATTCTTATTTGGCGCAGGCTGTGTCTCTTTTGAAGGGGTTTAGAAGACAGGAGGAGGAAGGGGAGAAACAGCCCGAATAACCCGAGACTCGCACGCACTCAAGGGATGTTTTAATCAGCTGGATTGACGCGTGTAAAATACACTTGAACATCATCATAATGGCGAATAGTTATGTTGCTTCAAATTGAAATAAACAAATAATTAAGTAAATAAAAACGCATTTACTGTAGCTTTTAGGGATCACTTGTAGATTTAAAGGGCCATTTTCTTTTTAGGGGTTTCGCTTGCTTGCTTTTCTTCTTTTCCAGAACAAGCCCCCGCCCTAACAGAGGACAGTTGTGAAAAACCTCCCGAGGGCGACGGTGGCGAACGATTATTCGTCGGACAGACTGAAGCAGCAATGGTATACATATATTATTCTTTTACTTGTTTCAGTTATTTGATTGCGGCCATGCTGTAGCACCAACTTAAAGGGTTTTAGTCGAACAAATCGACCACAGAACTTATTGTTTGCAAGCCTGGAACTTAGGATCTTTTCGGTTTGAACGGCAGTTTTTTTTTCTAGCGGTGTCATACGAAATTGTCACCCATAATTATAACCATAGTATCGATCTATTGCATTTCAATCTCTTTTAGGGCTAGGGTTAGTTAAGGTTAGGGGTGCGGGAAGGGTATCTTTTTTCTTCACAAATGTAAATAAACCCAATCTGTTTCTTAAACGAGGGACATATTCATACGGCACAGAATGTTTTTTTTTACCTCAATGGACGTCATTGATTGGTTGAAATTGCAGATATTGAAGAAAAAAAAGCAACAAATATCTTACAAACTATAGAATTTTTTCAATAAAGCCAAGAGAAAAAGATGTTTTATAAACACATTCTACCAGTATACCAAGTTTTAAATTTTTTAGTTACCTAGAAATTGTTAAAAACTGCCGTTCAAACCGAGAAGATCCGGAACTTATTCTATCGGCCAGTTTATTCGAACCGCTACGTTAAGCGGACGTAAACACACCAGCATCAGTTGTGAAGCGATGGTGGTGGTAGTGGGCCAAACAGAGTCACAAATGCACAAATATCTACATTTCAGTTTCCGTCTACCAAATCCACTCACAAAGGCTTTTGATGGACTCGAGGCTAAAAGTGGAAGACACTTGCCCAAGGTGCCACGCAGTGGGACTAAATCCTGAACCATGTAATTGAGAAGCAAGCTTCGTACCACACAGACACGCCTGTGCCCATATATTTCATCCTTTCGGTGTCGGTAAACAAAGTACCTGTTGCGCACTGGGGTCGATGTAATCGACTTAATCCCTTAGTCTGTCCCCTCTATGTTTAGCCCCTTGTGGGCAATAAATAAATATATATTTTTAATTATCCTAAAAGCTAAATGTCAAATCTGAAGAAAAACAACGAAAAATGCCAATAATTTCACTGCAGCCTTGATACAATGTGACGATAAAACCAAAAACATATGGGACACACAGACACACATGGAAGGGGATATTACTTAGGGGTTATTCTAAAGGTCATATTTGTATAATAGAGAGAGGATTAACAACATGGCCGAGGGTAAAATATCCCCATTGGCCCTTTGAAATACAAGTACTACTCAGTTTTTGCCAGTTGTGTGAACGGGAGCAACATGACATAAAATGTTTTGCTCAAGGACATAATGCACCACCAGAAATTGGGCTTACGATTGAAAATACCCCAATCACTAAGCCACACGCCTTTCTGGCAGAAACGTTAGCACGCCGGGTGAAATTCGTAGCCGTATTTCGTCTGTCGTTGCGTTCCGAGTTCAAATTCCGCCGAGGTCGACTTTGCCTTTCATCCTTTCGGGGTCGATAAATTAAGTACCAGTTACGCACTGGGGTCGATGTAATCGACTTAATCCGTTTGTCCCTTCTATGTTTAGCCCCTTGTGGGTAATAAAGAAATATATATACATACATGTCTTTGTTTGACCCCTGACTACCGCTTGACAACCGGAGTTGGTATGTTTACGTCCCCCGTAAACTGTGCTCTCAGTTCAAATCCCACTGGGGTCAATGAACTTTGCCTTTCATTCTTTCGGAAGTCGATAGATAAAGTACCAAGTCAACCCAGGTCTGGGCTTTCTCCTTCTCCCCCCCCCCATGCCCGATATCCAAAGGCCCCACTCTCCTACCCCCTCCACGCGTACCCACTAGCCTGTCACATTGTGTCACGCTAGTCCAGCACGAGACAGCCCAAAGGTGTACAAAAGATGGATCTGTTGAAATTACGTTGCTCATACATTTTCATGCTCATCGTCGCCACCGGCGAAAGCTCACCGACCACCACGCGTACCTGTGTGTGCGCATCCGCGTGTATGCGTGTCGTGGGGACGGCGTAGAGGAGCGAAGGAGTTCTAGTGGAGGTAGTAAGTGTTGTTGTTTTGGCGACAGGCGACACATTTCATTATAACAGATTCATTAACAGCAGTCAAGCATGTAAATTGGTCTAAAACAAATACACACTTGTAGTAGTAGTAGTAGTAGTAGTAGTAGTAGTACACCGCCATCAAGTAAGCAAGCAACCAACCACCAAGTGATAAACATAGCGTGATGAGACGAGAAGTAGTGGCGTCGGGGGGGAGGACGGGGCGGAGCGGAGAAGAAAGGGGCCCACCCTCCCCGTTTTAAATTAGGGGAACAGAACGACTGAAATCTATCCTTCTCCACCCAGGAGTGAAAAGGGATGTAGTAGTAGCGGTGGTAGCAGCAGCAGCAGCCACCCAACACCCCTAGAACTGTTCCCTGACAACTCCACTTTCAACACACCCTCCCGAACATCGACAGAAGGGAAGGAAACTATGTGACTATATATATATAAATATATACACACACGTGTTATATTTGTATATGTGTGTGTGTATACACAAACACAAGACGTCAACTATATCCGTCGTTAAACACCCGCTCTTCATACGATCCGAAGTCCCTCTCGACTAAACCGCCCACCAGTGTGTGTGACCCACCGCTGTCTGCCAGCCAACCTACCTTACCACCTGCCCACCCATCTGCTCCACGAACGAGCAAAACTGTTTACAGTTCTTAAAGGGGCGCATCCCCAAACCTTCAAACCCCATAACAACCGACATGGCTTCAACAGAGAACTGTGACGTGTCAACGGACACTGTGACCCTTGAATAGACACAGTAACCTGGTTCGTTCATATGTATAGCTTCAATGGCTAACCTGCTAGAAAAAGCAGCTAAATTCCCTCAAATCATAACCTCCAGTTCCAAAAAAAGAGTACAACATTATTGGGCTATGTAGTTTCCATGACGCCATGATAGATCGTTAGCTCCTACACGCATTTTTTTCTCTCCTTGTTTTTTTCTGTGTATCTTTCTGTCGAAGAGCGTAGGCTCGAAACGTAAAAGACTTTTTCTATTTCTATTCCTGAGCGCTATACTAATACATTTGTTTGTTTGTACACCACCTGCCTTCGTCTTTTGTTTATTTTCGTAAACTTTCCCTTTATATACCGTATATATCGACATGCTTTTTTATTCTTAAATGTATAAAAAAAACTGCAATACATCTAATGCGGACGTATTATGGACGGGGTACCGAGAGTATGAGAGTATGGTGAAACATTAAATTTGGTTCTTCCCAAGGATCTTGTCAAACTGATTCACAAAATATGCATTTTTTAAAAGAAAGTTAAAAAATCTGAAAATCGGCTATAATAATGTAGTTTTCCAGTCTTATTGCTATGAAGGTATTAGGTTATAAAGAATAAAAATGGAGGAAAAATTACAGAGGTTTAAAAATCGAAAAAAACTGTATTTTTAGCCAATAGCGGGACAGAAATTTTCTGCGTTTGGCAGATCAGTGTCAACTTTAAGGTTGTACCCTGTGAAATTTATAGTACTAGGCTTACAAAGATTAAGTCCTGGGGTTGATTTGTTCGACTAAAGGCGGTGCTCCAGCACGGCTGCAGTCAAATGACTGAAACAAATAAAAGGATATACATACACATATAAACATAGACATATACAGATATACATACATATATATAAATACACACGTATACATATGCAAGTTTTATACACTTACATAAACACACACGTATATAGGTGCAGGAGTGGCTGTGTGGTACGTAGCTTGCTTACCAACCACATGGTTCCGGGTTCAGTCCCACTGCATGGCACCTTGTGCAAGTGTCTTCTACTATAGCCTCAGGCCGACCAAAGCCTTTGTGAGTGGATTTGGTAGATGGAAACTGAAAGAAGCCCATCGTATATATGTCTATATATATATGTGTGCGTGCATGTTTGTGTGTCTGTGTTTGTCCCCCTAGCATTGCTTGACAACCGATGCTGGTGTGTTCATGTCCCTGTCACTTAGCGGTTCGGCAAAACAGACCGATAGAATAAGTACTGGGCTTACAAAGAATAAGTCCCGGGGTCGAGTTGCTCAACTAAAGGTGGTGCTCCAGCATGGCGGCAGTCAAATGACTGAAACATGTAAAAGAGTAATACCTATGCATAGATTGTACATTTTTCAATTTTGAACCTATTATTTTCGTGCAAGCATGAGTCAGTCGAATATATATTGCTGAACACCTATTTTTAACCCTTGCCTGTTTTCAAACAGTCATCACTTATTTCACAATTCTTTGAAGTGCAAAAGAATGAGCGACTTGTCGAAAGGAGAAATGACAACAAAAAACACCACTGCTCTTATTGACTTTCATAGAGCAAAGAGAAAACGAAGACAGAGACACACACAAACACATCCATTAAGCAGGTGCTGGATCTTTTTGGTTTGAATGGCAGTTTTTAACATAATTTCCACGTAACTAAAAAATTTAAAACTTCCTATACTGGTAGAATGTGTTTATAAAACATCTTTTTCTTGTGGCTTTATTGAGAAAATTCTATAGTTTGTAAGATATTTGTTGTTTTTTTCCTTCAATTTCTGCAATTTCAACCAATCACTGACGTCTATTGAGGTAAAAAAAACATTCTGTGCCGTATGAATATGTCCCTCGTTTAAGAAACAGATTGGGTTTATTTACATTTGTGAAGAAAAAAGATACTCTTCCCCCACTCCTAACCCTAAAACAGATTGAAATGCAATAGATTGATACTAGGGTCATAATTATGGGTGACAATTTCATATGAGACCGCTAGAAAAAACTGCCATTCAAACCGAAAAGATCTGAATGGGCTTCTTTCAGTTTTCTGCTACTAAATTTACTCACGCTAAGGCTTTGGTGTATATCTATGTGTGTAAATGAGTGCACATGGGTGTGTGTGCATATATCTGCGTGTGTATGTATGTGGAAGTGGCTTTTCATCTTCTTTTAAGCGTTTTTCTAACAACACCATGAAGCCACTGAAATTAATTTTCAAGACATCTATCTTGTCTTCTGGAAATTGACTCCAAAACACGCTTCACTTCTATTCTCTAAAATTTGTCGATTCAGTTCAACTTCAAAAACAAAAAGAAAAAAATTCCAATACAATTTTTCCATCCCCCCCCCCCCGAACAGATTTCAGTTAGTCACTGTGTGTGTGTGTGTGTTAATGATATATGTAGTTGTGTGCTGTTGGTACATGTTCGTTCAATCATATGCTAATGCCATTTCTGAGTGCGTTAGTGAAGTGTGTTACCGTGTAAGTAAATCTACATCAAAAGACTAGCTTAAAAACACAACACAAAGCCTATAGCAGGTCAGATTTGATCCTATAACCCTGCGGTTCAAAATCCACGAGAATGTTAGCTTCGCAACCAAACTGGTTCAGTGACACTACTTGGCACTTTGGGCAAGTGCCTTTTACCTCAGCCAACTAAAGCCCCCTGAGTGAACCTGGTAAAGAAAAAGTGAAAGAAGCCTGCCGGGGTTAGCTGTTTGTGTTTGTTCCCCACCACTATTTGACAGCTGGTGTTGGTTTGTTTACATGTCTGTAACTCAGTGGTTTGGGCTGAAACCTTTATGATTGGTGCCCAAGCTTGGCTGCAGTCCAATGACTGTAACAAATAAAAGGTAAAAGATATATAATGACTGTGTGGCAAGAAGCTTCAGTCCCACTGCGTGGTCCCTGGTCCAAGTGTCTTCTACAATAGTCACGGGCTGACTAAAGCCTTATGAGTAGATTTCATAGACGGAAACTAAAGTGGCAAGCTGGCAGAAACGTTAGCACGCCGGGCGAAATGCTTGGCGGTATTTCATCTGCCGTTACGTTCTGAGTTCAAATTCCGCCGAGGTCGACTTTGCCTTTCATCCTTTCGGGGTTGATAAATTAACTACCAGTAACGCACTGGGATCGATATAATTGACTTAATCCGTTTGTCTGTCCTTGTTTGTCCCCTCTGTGTTTAACCCCTTGTGGGTAGTAAAGAAATAGGTATTTCGTCTGCCATTACGTTCTGAGTTCAAATTCTTTCATCCTTTCGAGGTCAAAAAATTAAGTACCAGTAACGCACTGGGGATCGATGAAATCGACTTAATACCTATGCCTGTCCTTGTTTGTCCCCTCTATGTTTAGCCACTTGTGGGCAATAAAGAAATAAGGAAACTGAAAGAAGCCCGCCATATATATGTGTGTGTGTGTGTCTGTTCCCCACTACTGCTTAACAACCGAAGTTGGTGTACATACGTTCCAGTAACTTAGCAGTTCGGCAAAGAACCGAGAGAATAAATACCAGGCTTAAAGAAAGAAAAAAAAGAATACCGGGCGGGAGGGGGGGGTCGATTCATTTGACTACAAGATCAGCAATGCAGTACTCCAGCATGGCCGCAGTCTAATGACGAACAAGTATAAGAGATAAACGATACATTCACACACACACACACACACGCACGCACACATGTGCATACATACACAACTGCAGCAAAGAATAACGGAGCTACAGCAGCAAACGGCACAAAAGAGCTGCAGCAATAAAGACGGCAACAGCAGTCGCTGCTAGTTCATGAGTCTGCCATCAGAGACACCGTGCAGGTTCTCCGGTGACTGCAGGTTGTCCAACATCCCTTCTCTCTCTCTCTCTGTCTAACTCTATGCCAATCTACTACAGCTGCAGCTACAGCAATAGTGCAAACATACTGCAAAAAGGTGGAAGACGGACAACCAACAGCAAAATGTGTGTGTGTGTGTGTGTGTGTATAAGGGGAAAAAAAAAGGAGCTGAAAAAGGTAATACAGTTTAAGTGATAGGGAAATGGTTGTCACGCAGGTAATACACACATTTTGATAAGGATTAGGTGTTGATATATGTACATATATGTATATATATACGTACACACACACACAACCATATATATATATATATATATATATAATTTATCTATATATATATATATTATATACATATTATATACTACATATATTATAGATACACATTATATACTACATACATATATCCACATTATATACTACATACATATATATACACATTATATACATACATACATATATATATATATATATATTGGCCTGCTCGCTTAGCCAGCAGGGTGGTGGCATTTT